>NW_026968169.1:0-120904 GCF_028390025.1 Pseudophryne corroboree | reverse complement strand
CAACTGACAGTTATCCTGGGCGTACACTACACAATTATCTGTCAGGCTATCTATCCAGTCTGGATGGATGGAATGAAAATCTGATCTGGTAATGTATAGTAGCAAATGTCAATTAACCATTTGCTCCCAAACACTAGAAAAGTGGTCAAAAATGGTCATTACACAAATTGGTTAAACCCAAAATTTAACCAATTTGTTTAGGGGACCATGTTTGTCCATTTTCTAGTGTTTGAGAGTAAATCGTTGATGGTCATTTGCTCACATAGATAACCGGATTTCTATTCCAACCAGCCAGTGTTGGAGATATGGTCTGCCAGATTACATAATGCATACCAGAGCCATAACTAGACTTTTTGGTGCCCTGTGACAGAGAATTATATGCCCCCCCCCTCCCCTCCCCATTTTTGCAATATGGACAAAAGGCGCATGCCTTGTGGGGAAGGGGCATAACAAGATTGGTCTCAGAGAAAGCACATGAGATATGAAGATATATCTAGTATACTTGACACTCAATGGTTTGTGGTATTGCCGGGGTGCCCTCCTTAAATGCATATACAGTCACACATGGCGTGTTTGTGCAAATGGCATATCAGCAGTCAGCACTAACTGGTGACATGCCATTTGTACAAGTAAGCCATGTGTGACTAATATATAAACATACTTTATTAAATAACACCTCAAACTATCATACCCAGGATTCAAATCTATAACCTGTTGAATTCTAATCAAACACCCTACCCATTGAGCTACTTGATCCTGCATCTATTCTAACCTCCAAAAACAGATTCAGTTGCATTTTCCAGCGTGTTTTGTTTGCGCCTTTGCAAATGTCTTACATCGACAAACTTATTTAGTACTATTTTGCAAATAGGGTTACATTGTCGCAACATTGTGTTCCCTAATTGCTTGATTTTTTAAATGCAACAATTGATAAAGACACCTGATAATTGCTCTGTGGAGTGTTATTTTGTGTCTACTTCTTATCTACATTTAATTACCTACCTCTAATCAAGGCATTTTTAAATGCTGGGGGCTGCCAGGACGTGAGGCCTACCTAGACTTTAGATCGGAATTTGAATGTACTTGTGAACTAACTTAATTTCCTACTTCTAAATTCATTCCTAAATTCACTACTTACATTAATCCTGTAGTTGAGCATTTTGAGCCTTCAATTGTGGGTATTGTTTTGTGTCCAGACCAGCAGCTGGTGGTGTGCATTTGCTGGAAAGGCATCGAAGACCTCCGATATGCTGCATCTCCTGATGTGTGTCTCCATCAAGTGGCTGTCAGCAAATGCATGCTAGACACCCCATTCCAAGCTGATTGTGACATCACGGAACATGCATCATAGAACAGGCATGCCAGAATATGGGTCTTCAACCTGCGACCCTCCAGCTGCTGTGGAACTACATATACCAGCATGCCCTGCCTCAGTTTTAGCATACCTTAATAGCAAAACTGTGGCAGGGCATGCTGGGATGTGTAGTTTCACAGCAGCTGGAGGGCCACAGGATGAAGACCCATGTGCTAGAGCCAAGCCGCAGGTACATTGAATGCTAGCAAGCTGAATGTTTAAATCCTTTTTGTTCCGCAGCATTCCAATGCGGAAGATTCCATGGAACCAGAGATTATTCCATTGAGAAGGACATGCTGCCTGGATGACTGCACTGTGCAAATTAAATCACGGAGCCAGTTGGCTTGTGGGTGGCTCTGGTGACTGGGTGGTTGGGTGGGCGGTGTGTCAGAGGTGGAGCACATGCAAATGAATGTGTATCATCCTGCTAGTGAGAGTGAAAACTCATGCAGGAGTGTGCCTGCTTGTCAGTGGGTTATGCACCTTGCCAGGCGTCAAATCTACATGGAGCAGCTGGAGGGGACAAGAGCAGGTTTGCAAAATATAGATAGAAGAGCATATATGCTGGCGCATTCTCCATGATTGTGTCAGCTTATGTTTTGGTGCACTGCACTTTCCTCCACTAAGTTTTAGCCATTTTGGTTAAACGCAAGTGTAGTTGCTTCTCGCCCTTTTGGCTGTGATCTTGTATCGTGGTTGAAGAGTCTGCTGGAGGGATTGTTTTCTTCATTGACGAGAGACTGAAGATATTACAGGATGGAAGGCTTGGGAACACTATCTGTTTTTCAGTTGTGGAAGAGTTGAAAGACAGCTTTTACTTGCCAATATCTCTCTTTTGCAAAGAGCTACGCATTGGAAAATTCAGGGCTATACCGTGTAGATGAAGCACTAACAGGAGGCTTTAAAATTTTCATTCTAGTTTCCTTCGTTTGGGAGAAAAATGCAAAGGTACAAGACAGCTTTTCCTTGCCAATATCTCTCTTTTGCAAAGAGCTGCACATTGGAAAATTCAGGGCTATGCCGTGTAGATGATGGCCTAACAGGAGGCTTTAAAATTTTCTTTCTAGTGTCCTTCGTTTGGGAGAAAAATGCAAAGGTACAAGACAGCTTTTCCTTGCCAATATCTCTCTTTTGCAAAGAGCTACGCATTGGAAAATTCAGGGCTATGCCGTGTAGATGATGGCCTAACAGGAGGCTTTAAAATTTTCTTTCTAGTGTCCTTCGTTTGGGAGAAAAATGCAAAGGTACAAGACAGCTTTTCCTTGCCAATATCTCTCT
This sequence comes from Pseudophryne corroboree, assembly GCF_028390025.1. Lineage (NCBI taxonomy): Eukaryota > Metazoa > Chordata > Amphibia > Anura > Myobatrachidae > Pseudophryne > Pseudophryne corroboree. Next base: position 118,272 of record NW_026968169.1, on the reverse strand, counting down.
TTTGCAAAGAGCTACGCATTGGAAAATTCAGGGCTATACCGTGTAGATGAAGCACTAACAGGAGGCTTTAAAATTTTCATTCTAGTGTCCTTCGTTTGGGAGAAAAATGCAAAGGTAGCTTGTGCCATCGCCACTCTGCTCCTTGTGCCGCCTTGGCGGTTTACATGAGCCACTGCGGTGACGTTGTCTGACTGGATCAGAACCGGTTGGTCGCAAAGTAAGGTCTCCGCTTGACGTAGGGCATTGTATATGGCCCCTAGTTTCAGGATGTTGATGTGAAGACAAGTCTCTTGACTTGACCAAAGACCTTGGAAATTTCTTCCCTGTGTGACTGCTCCCCAACCTTGGAGGCTTGCATCTGTGGTCACCAGGATCCAGTCCTGAATGCCGAATCTGCGTCACTCGAGAAGGTGAGCACTCTGCAGCCACCACAGGAGTGATACCCTGACCCTGGGGGACAGGGTGATCAACCAATGCATCTGTAAATGTGACCCAGACCACTTGTCCAGTAGGTCCCATTGGAAAGTATTCGCATGGAACCTGCCGAATGGAGTGGCTTTGTATGATGCCACCATCTTTCCCAGGACTCGAGTGCAGTGATGCACTGACACAAGTTTTGGTTTCAATAGGTTCCTGACAAGAGTCATGAGTTCCTGGGCCTTTTCTATCAGGAGATAAACCCTCTTCTGGTCTGTGTCCAGAATCATGCCCAAGAAAGACAGACGAGTCGTAGGAACCAACTGCGACTTTGGGATATTGAAAATCCAGCCGTGTTGCTGTAACACTTTCAGTGAAAGTGATACGCTGTTCAGCAACTGCTCTCTTGATCTCGCTTTTATGAGATCGCTCAAGTACGGGATAATTGTGACACCTTGCTTGCGCAGGAAAACCATCATTTCCACCATTACCTTGGTGAAAATTCTCTGGGCCGTGGAGAGACCAAACAGCAACGTCTGAAATTGGCAATGACAGTCCTGTACCGCAAATCTGAGGTACGACTGATGAGATGGATAAATTTGGACATGAAGGTATGCATCCTGTACACAAATGCGGACAACAGGTGTCAAGCCGTGTGTTGCCTTTGTCAAGCTGTAATAAGTAGGGGTAAGGACGTTAACCACCTCAGAACATCCTCCCTTATACGTCACCTGCAGCGCATTAATCATAAGTCAGTGACAAGTTCAAAAACTTTGGATGACAGCGGAAGCAGTCCACTGACCACTAAATCCCTTCCTCTTGTAACCAAGCTCCTGCAAACCACACCACCAACTCCCTCAGTGTCAATTTCCTCCTTAGACAGGAGAGCCAATAGTCCTGCAGGCCATGTCACTGGCAAGTCTGACGAGTCCTCTCCTGCCTGGGATTCCTCCGATGCATCCTTGAGTGTAACGCCTACTGCTGCTGGCGCTGCTGTTGTTGCTGCTGGGAGTCGATCGTCATCCCAGAGGGGAAGTCGGAAGACCACTTGTACTACTTCCAGTAGGCAATTGACTGTCCAACAGTCCTTTGCGAGGAAAATGAAATATCACAGCAGTCATCCTGCTGCAAAGCGGATAACTCAGGTCTTGTCAGCCTGGGTGGTGAGAAACGTGGTTCCGGTATCCATCGTTAATTCAGTGGCAACTAGAGACTTGATTGAGGTACTGTGTCCCCGGTACCAAATGCCATCTAGGTTCCATTTCTCTAGGCAGGCGATACCGAAAATGTACACAGACCTCAGAAAAAGAGTCACCAGTGTCCTAAAAAATGCAGTTGTACCCAATGTCCACTAGTCCACATGTCCGTGGTTAAGTGGAGCAGGGCAGACTCAGGACTATATGACTGTGACAGCCCACTGGGTAGATGTATTGCCTCCCGCAGCAAGGACAGCAGCGGCGGCACCAGTAGCAGCATCTCGCAAATGCCAACTCGTTCCTAGGCAGGCTACGCTTTGTATCACCGCTTTCCATAAGAGGCACACAGCTGACAACCTCTTACGGAAACTGAGGAACATCATCGCAGAATGGCTTACCCCAATTTGACTCTCCTGGGGATTTGTGACATCGGACAACGCCACCAATATTGTGCGTGCATTACATCTGGGCAAATTCCAGCACGTCCCATGTTTTGCACATACATTGAATTTGGTGGTGCAGAATTATTTAAAAAACGACAGGGGCATGCAAGAGATGCTGTCGGTGGCCCGAAGAATTGCGGGCCACTTTCTGCATTCAGCCACCGCGTGCCGAAGACTGGAGCACCACCAAACATTCCTGAACCTGCCCTGCCATCCTCTGAAGCAAGAGGTGGTAACGAGGTGGAATTCAACCCTCTATATGCTTCAGAAGATGGAGGAGCAGCAAAAGGCCATTCAAGCCTATACATCTACCCACGATATAGGCAAAGGAGGGGGAATGCACCTGACTCAAGCGCAGTGGAGAATGATTTCAACGTTGTGCAAGGTTCTGCAATCCTTTGAACTTGCCACACGTGAAGTCAGTTCAGACACTGCCAGCCTGAGTCAGGTCATTCCCCTCATCAGGCTTTTGCAGAAGAAGCTGGAGACATTGAAGGAGGAGCTAAAACAGAGCGATTACGCTAGGCATGTGGGACTTGTGGATGGAGCCCTTAATTCGCTTAACCAGGATTCAATCTGTTGAAATCAGAGCAATAAATTTTGGCCACCGTGCTCGATCCTAGATTTAAAACCTACATTGTATCTCTCTTTCCTGCAGACACAAGTCTGCAGAGGTTCAAAGACCTGCTGGTGAGAAAATTGTCAAGTCAAGCGGAACGTGACCCGTCAACAGCTCCTCCTTCACATTCTCCCGCAACTGGGGGTGCGAGGAAAAGGCTAAGAATTCCGAGCCCGCCCGCTGGCGGTGATGCAGGGCAGTCTGGAGTGAGTGCTGACATCTGGTCCGGACTGAAGGACCTGGCAACGATTACTGACATGTCGTCTACTGTCACTGCATATGATTCTGTCACCTTTGAAAGAATGGTGGAGGATTATATGAGTGACCGCATCCAGGTAGGCACGTATGTATACTGGCAGGAAAAAGAGGCAATTTGGAGGCCCTTGCACAAACTGGCTTTATTCTACCTAAGTTGCCCTCCCTCCAGTGTGTACTCCAAAAGAGTGTTTAGTGCAGCCGCTCACCTTGTCAGCAATCGGCGTACGAGGTTACTTCCAGAAAATGTGGAGAAGATGATGATCATCAAAATGAATTATAATCAATTCCTCCGTGGAGACATTCACCAGCAATTGCCTCCAGAAAGTACACAGGGATCTGAGATGGTGGATTCCAGTGGGGACGAATTAATAATCTGTGAGGAGGGCGATGTACACAGTGAAAGGGGTGAGGAATCGGAGGATGATGAGGTGGACATCTTGCCTCTGTAGAGCCAGTTTGTGCAAGGAGAGATTGATTGCTTCTTTTTTGGTGGGGGTCCAAACCAACCAGTCATTTCAGTCAGCCGTGTGGCAGACCCTGTTGCTGAAATGATGGGTTCGTCAATGTTTTTCTTTTCAATCTAAGCCCCTGCAGTTTTCTGTAAGAATCTGCTTCGCTATGATGATCAACAAGTCACAAGGGCAAACACTCAGGGCTGGAGGCGTAGATCTTAGGACCAGCTGCTACAAGCATGGCAAAGGTGTCACTATCATTGGTGACACCCAGAGAGGCAGCGAGGGAGATTGTAATGCAGTGCACGCAGATAAGCAGCGCAATGGTAAAATGGAGGCATGGTCTCATAGGTAGGGGTGTGGCCTGTTGGCCTGAATCTCCATTTTGTTGCTCCGGGTATCCCGGGGGTTGAGTGCTGCACCCGGGGACTAGTGTGTGAGTGGTGCTGGCTCCTGCACAGTGACAGAAACTGGGTGTTGCACGTAATGTCACAGTGAAACACCCATATTCTGTCACTGAAGAGGAGCCGGCACTTTGGTGTCACCCCCCTTGGCGGGTGACACTCGGGTGTGGGCCGCAACCCCGTTGTGATGCCACTGACCCATGGGAAGCTTTACGTGGCTTACCCATGTGTTAGTAGCCCCAAGCATCTTTTGTGTTAGTCCCTGAAGAAAAACTTCAAATATTTACAAATAAATTTTGTAATCAATGGGCCTAATTCAGTAAGGATTGCAAATTCTGCTAAGTAACAGAATTTGCAATCCTTTGGTTCGCATGCTGGGGCCACCCAGCATGCCGCCTCCCTTCTTGACCACGCTGAAATTGCAGTCGCAGTGCAGTTCAGCGTGATCATAAAAAATGGGTTAGCCTCCTGTTGGTGCAGACTGTATGTGTGCGCAGGAAGCCGCCACCATTTTTGTGATCGCAGCTGCTGCATGTGATGTCATGCAACCGCTCTGACCACGCCTCCTGTTTCTCCGTTGCCGACCCCATTTTGAAGCCCTGCCCACGCACCGCTCCATCTCCGACTTGGAAATGGAGTGTTGCTGACCCCCCCCCCCCCAGCACCGATTGACAGTCAGAGGCGATTGCATTAACTGCGGGGTGCCGCAGAAAATGCAGGCGCATGCGTATGCTCTTAGCAATTTTTGCAGTTGGACTGCTTATTGCGATTGCAATCCAACCTGAATCAGGCTCTATTACCTATCACAATGCACTGCGGGTAGTACAAAATGGGGTTAATATAAGAGAAAACCCCCCAGAGCTGTGCTCCTTAACTGTCCCTGGTGGCTAGTGGAGCGGCTGCCCAGTAATCAGTGTCCACGCCAGTGCGCACATGGCCCGGCCCCTACAGCCACGCTGGATCACGGTATAGTGTGGGCACAGAAGTCCCTTACCTCCCTTTCATCAGCGGCCTCGTGATCCCGGAGGGCGGTGTGTGTGTGACTGACCTTAGGAAGAAACCGGAGCCTCCGCTGCAGTGACCCAGCAACCAGGGCGCGGGAGTATACTGCGCCGCTGGGAGTGATGGAGCTGCAGTAAAGATGTCTATTAGACCTAGCCTGCTGCAGCCCTTGTAGATTCTTATAAAAAAAAGTTCTTCTTTTCTTGTCAAAATTAATAGCTAAGAATAGGCTGCCTGAGGCAGCCCCCTCTTAAGTGGCCTGCTACTGAAGGCACCAACTACAAACTGAGCTCCCTGTTCATGGAAGCGAGGTTATAGAGGAGGGGGCGCTGAGCATCTTGGGAACAGTCAAAAGCTTTGAGCCTGTTGGTGCCTCAGATCAAGATCCTACTCTACACCCCAATGTGAATCCTTGTGGAGTCCAGTGTATCCCACAGAAGAAATTAATGTGTCACACCCATTGGCAGCAACATTAGAATAGCTGCTGATGGGCACAATTGAGAAAGGAAGGGGGGAAAACATTTGAATCCAGCACATATATGTAATTTGAATATGTAATTTGTACCTTCCTACTTTAAAATGTAATGGATGAACCTCACCCTGTGAGAACTATCTTCATGATCAAGAGATCTCATACGCAAGAAAAGCATGTGCTGGGATAGGGCTGTGGAGGGCGGCTGCTCGGGCACACACCCGTCAAGTTAAGGAGATTCAACTGAGGAAGCACAAGGGAACTGCAGGGAGACCACATATTTTCAGATGAACATGAGAGGGCGGAAGGCTGCCTAATACTGAAGCACCCTCAAACATCAAACCATATGCAACAACTAGTACAAGCATTCCTGGGGAAAGGTCTGCAGCAGACGGATTTGCATACGGTGATGTCATCCAAGCAATGGGCATAGTTGGCTGCAACCCTCGTCTGCATATGAAAAGAGAAAATGGTCACGCAGGGCATGGCGGCCTTTGTGGGGTTGCGCTTGGATGACCCCTAGATCGCTTTATACACCCCCATCAGTGTGGGGCTCATGTTGGCCATGCCCAAGCCCCTGAAGCATTCAAGCTGATTTCTTGCAGCAGCTGGACCCAGTAACAGCTCCAGAGTTGCTCTACAAGACAAGTAAAAGGGTGTGAGCCCTGCAGCACCACCTGTAGTTTGCATACACACATATATAGGACAGCATCTCTTATATGCCCCAGGGGCAATAAAATAGTAGCCTTATCTAGGGTATCCGTCCATGCCGCTACAGCACTACACACCCAGGCCGACGCAATTGCCGGTCTGAGTAAGGTACCTGAATGTGTATAAATGGACTTCAGGGTAATCTCCTGTTTGCGGTCAGCAGACTCTTTGAGGGTAGCCGTATCCTGGGATGGGAGGGCTACCTTCTTGGATAAGCGTGTTAATGCTTTGTCCACCCAAGGGGAGGATTCCCATCGTAACCTATCCGTTGATGGGAAAGGGGAATCCTTTTGGAAATCTGCAGGAGATTCCCAAGCTTTTTCACATAACTCGTTCAGCTCGTGTGAGGGGGGAAAGGTTACCTCAGGCTTCTTTCCCTTGTACATATGTACCCTCTTGTCAGGGATAGGGGGCTCCTCTGTGATGTGCAAAACATCTTTTATTGCCATAATCATATATCAAATGTATTTTGCCAATTTTGGCTGTAACTTTGCATCATCGTAATCGACACTGGAGTCAGAATCCGTGTCGGTATCTGTGTCAACAATCTGGATAGTGGGCGCTTATGAGACCCTGACAGTCCCTGCGACATAGGATTAGGCATTGGTTGAGACCCTGACTGTCCCAAAGCTTCTGCCTTGTCTAATCTTTTGTGCAATGAGTTTACACTAGCATTTAAAACATTCCACATATCCATCCAATCAGGTGTCGGCGGAGACACCACGTTCATTTGCTCCCGCTCCTCTCTAATATAGCCTTCTTCCTCAGACATGTCGACACACGCGTACCGACACACCACACACACAGGGAATACTTTTACTGAAGACATTTCCCCCACAAGGCCCTTTGGAGAGACAGAGAGAGAGTATGCCAGCACATACCCCAGCGCTATATAACCCAGGAATAGCACAGTAACTTAATGTTTGAACAATCGGTGAGGGGGAACATCTTGAAACCCCAGTTTGTACCCTTGGGACACTATTTGTAAAACACACGAGTCCATGTCCGAATTAATCCAGAACTGACTGAAGAGTTTTAGACGTGCCCCCACTGGTGCGGGCTCCTGCAAGAGAGCCCCAGCGTCATGCAGTGGATTTGGCAGAAGCAGAGGATGATCTCTGCTCCTGCGATCTTGAAGAGGATGCAGACCTCTTCTCTCTTCTCCTTCCTCTACCTGCAAAGAAAGGGGAATCTTAACTTCTTGCATATCTATTGGGCCGAAATGACTGCATCAGATAATGATGCGTCTTCATCCGTTGGGAGGGAACATAGGGCAAGAAGGTTGACTTACCTGCGGGAGCTGCCGAGATCAAATTAACTAGGCAGTCACCAAACAAGGCTTCACCTTCATAGGGAAGAGACTCCCTTTCTTCTTGGAGTCAGCATCAGCATTCTCTTGGTGAATCCACAATGCCCTCCTATCCGACACTGCCATGAAATTGGCCCGTGAACTCAAGAGTCCTATATCCCTTGCAGTCTCACGTAAGTATGCTGCAGTGTCCTTGATATGATACAACGTAAGGAGTATCCCATCTCTCCAGGGTATCTATATCGGATGACAAGGTATTCGACCAATTCTTGAATACTACTACTCACCCATGCACATGTAATGGCAGGTCTAAGTAATGTACCCGTGGTTACATAACTAGAAATAATGTAGCTTCCTGCATACGATCCGCTGGATTTGTGACAGGGCCCCGTGCAGAACAGGGGGTGACTCCCACTTTATTCTGTCCGCGGCGGGAAATGAATAAACAACCAGAATCCTTTTGGGGATTTGAAACCATCTTGTCGAGCTGGCCCAGACTTTCTCAAACAGAGATGGAGGAACGTTACATCAGCTTTCATTATATATCTATATATACATACATATAGACCCCTTTGTCAGGAACAGCAGGGTCTTCAGTGATTTTAATATGTCCTTAATATCCACAATCATGTACTGAATGCTCCTTGCCAATATTGGATCTAATCAGGAAACATTATGGTCGACATAAGTATCAGTATCCGTGTCAGTATCAGTGTGTAGTAACTGGGCAAAATAACATTTTTGCGACCAAGCGGGGCCTGAGGGAAAAGAAACATAGCCATGAATATCACATCTATTCTCTACGTCTGTGTCTGGGACACAGATTTATCCAACCTTACTCTGATATTACTGAAACATTTACCCAGTCAGTTATTGGTGGTGCCAACAGGGCCACCATCATATGTCTGCATTCCTAATATAGTTTCCTCTTGGGAAAAACATTCAGCCACCGACATGTTGACACACATATACCAAGTACCCACAGACACACCGGCTTATGGGGGACAGACCGTCAGTAAATCTGTCAGAGGGACACAGAGGATTTTTCAGCTCACAATCCAGCGCCAAAAGTACACAGTCTGGGAAATAATAAACTCTATAGTGATAGACTTGTAATGCTCTAAAGATGTTCTGGTGAGGTGAGGAAGAAGCCCCGCCGCTGTAATGGCGCATATCTGTCCCGCTCAGAAATAATTAATTACGCTAGCGGGGTAAGGACAGTGCCCAGGCACTAATGTCCACTTTTTCCAGCCTTTTGTGAGGAATTTATGCTGCCCAGGGTGCCCCCCCCCCGTGCCCTGCACCCTGCAGTGCCTGTGCCTGTGTGTGAGCATGGCGCGCAGCGTTCCGCTCGCTGCTCGGTACCTCAGAATGCCGTCACTGAAGAAGAAGTCTTCTGTTCTTCTGCTACTCACCTGTCTTCTGGCTCTGTAAGGGGGTGACGGCAGGCTGCGGGAGTGTGCATCTAGGCGTACCCAGCGATCAGCACCCTCAGGAGCTAATGGTGTCCTGTCAGCCTGAAGCAGAGCCATTGAACTCACTAGAAGTTGGTCATACTTCTCTCCCCTAAGTCCCACGAAGCAGGGAGACTGTTGCCAGCAGCCTCCCTGAAAATAAAAAAAACTAACAAGTCTTTTCAGAGAAACTCAGTAGAGCTCCCCTGTAGTGCATCCAGTATCACTGCGCACAATACTAAAACTGGAGTCTGGAGGAGGGGCATAGAGGGAGGAGACAGTTCACACCCTTTGAAAGTCTTAAAGTGCCCATGTCTCCTGCGGATCCCGTCTATACCCCATGGTTCTTAATGTGACCCCAGCATCCTCTAGGACGTATGAGAAAACAAATAACGCACACACGAGGAGGAGAGAACTAAGTAAGCTATAAGGAGAAGAGGGGAGGGAGGGGGGGTTGAAAGGTAAGGTAGTAAAGGCATATTGGATAAACTACAACCTTATACATATTCATTAATGTACCAGTAGTTAGAAGCAGAAGAGCTCTAACAGAAACCACAAAGCTTATCTAAAGCCACACCACACTGGATATGCCCAATCTCATTTGATTTTTGAAGCAAAGCAGTATTGGACTTTGTTAATACATGGATGGGAGACTGCTTGGTAGTATCAGATTCTTTAGGTGTTTTTAAACTACCAACACCATTTTCTTGGTACATTTAATTTTTACATGTATTCTTTTATGTACCAGAAGTTAGAAGTAGAAGAGCTGTAACAGAAACCACCAGCTCATCTACAGCCACAGCACACTGGATTTGCCCAATCTCTCCTGATCATGGAAGCTGAGCAGTGTTGGTCCTGGTTTTAGTACTTGGATGGGAGACCAAAAGGAAATACCAGGAGCTGTGTGTATTTTTACAATACTAACACCGTTCTCTTGATGCATTCCATTTTGAAACATTGGGGCAGATCTATTAAGCCTGGTGAACTGATAAAGTGCAAGGTGATAAAGTACCAGCCAGTCAGCTCCTAACTGTCATTTTTCAAACCCAGCCTGTGACATGGCAATTAGGAGCTGATTGGCTGGTACTTTATCACCATGCAAATTATCATTTCACCAGGTTTAATAAATCGGCTGCTTACTCATTTATGTACGAGTAGTTAGAAGTAGAAGAACTCTAACAGAAACCACAAGCTCATCTACAGCCACACCACACTGTATGTGCCCAATATCACCTGATTTTAGGCCTGGTTTGTTCTTGGATGTGAGACCACCTGGGAATACCAGGTGCTGTAGGTAGTTTTATACTACCAACACCGTTCTCTTGATGCATTATATTTTGAAACTTATTCATTGATGTACCAGTAGTTAGAAGTAGAAGTTAGAAACAGCAAAAATCATCTACAGCCGCATCACACTGGATATGTCCAATCTCATCTGATGTTGGAAGCTAAGCAGTGTTGTGCCTGGTTAGTTTTTGGATTTCAGGTCCTGCCTTCTGGTTTGGCCACGGCACCTCGGAAATTCACCAAGGTCATGGCCGTGATGACGACCCTTCACCATCGGTGGACCAGGGAGGAATCTCTCCTCCCGATAAACATTCTGGAATTGCGGGCAGTGTTCAATTCATTGACACTGGCCCTGCCTCTAGTACAGAACAGGCCTGTTCAAGTACAATCGGACAACGACACCACGGTAGTGTACACAAATCATCAAGGCGGCACTCGAAATTGCATGGCAAAGCTGGAAGTATCAAAAATCCTCAGTTGGGTAGAACGTCATCTGCCAGCAATATCGGCAGTGTTCATTCCCGGAGTCCTCAACTGGGAAGCGGATTTCCTCAGTCGTCAGTACGTTCACGCTGGAGAGTGGAGAGGCCGCAGCAGAAATGTCTGCACTGGTGTCAGTAGGTGACTGAGGCAGGGATGACTGGGAGATAGTGGGTGACTGAAGCATGTATGACTGGGAGATAGTGGGTGACTGAGGCCGGGGTGACTGGGAGATAGTCAGTGACTAAGGCAGGGGTGATAGGGATATAGTGGATGACTGTGGCAGGGGTGACAGGGACAGTAGGAGACTGAGGCAGGGGTGACAGGGATAGTGGGTGACTGAGGCAGGGGTGATAGGGTGACAGTGGGTGACTGAGGCAGAGGTGACAGGGATAGTGGGTGACTGAGGTAGGGGTGATATGGAGATAGTGGTTGACTGAGGCAGGGGTGACAGAGATAGTGGGTGACTAAAGCAGGGGTGACTGGTATAGTGGGTGACTGAGGCAGGGGTCGCAGGTATAGTGGTTAACTGAGGCAGCGGTGACTGGGAGATAGTGGGTAACTGGGGCAGGGGTGACAGGGAAAGTGTGTGACTCAGGCAGGGGTGATAGGGAGATAGTGGGCAGCAGATCACTGCCTCGCTGACAGCAGCACATCCCTGCTTCACTGACAGCAGCACATCCCTGCCTCATTGACAGCAGCACATACCTGCCTCACTTATAGCAGCACATCCCTGCCTCACTGGCAGCAGCAGATCCCTGCCTCACTGGCAGCAGCAGATCACTGCTTCACTGACAGCAGCACATCCCTGCCTCACTGGCAGCAGCAGATCCCTGCCTTACTGACAGCTGTATATAGGGCCTAATTCAGACCTGATCTCTGCTGTGCATATTCACACAACAGGAGATCAGGTCTGAAGTGTGTGTGTGTGTGTGCTGGTGCCGCAGTGCACCGGCACATGCCAGAGATGCGATCAGCATCTCTGCCCAGTGAGCGCCTCTGCCAACACATACTTATCTTGCATATGAGATCTCTTGATCATGAAGATAGTTCTCACAGGGTGAGGTTCATCCATTACATTTTAAAGTAGGAAGGTACAAATTACATATTCAAATTACATATATGTGCTGGATTCAAATGTTTTCCCCCCTTCCTTTCTCAATTGTGCCCATCAGCAGCTATTCTAATGTTGCTGCCAATGGGTGTGACACATTCATTTCTTCTGTGGGGTACACTGTACTCCACAAGGATTCACATTGTGGTGTAGAGTAGGATCTTGATCTGAGGCACCAACAGGCTCAAAGCTTTTGACTGTTCCCAAGATGCTCAGCGCCCCCTGCTCTATAACCTCGCTTCCATGAACAGGGAGCTCAGTTTGTAGTTGGTGCCATCAGTAGCAGGACACTTAACAGGGGGCTGCCTCAGGCAGCCTATACTTAGCTATTAATTTTGACAAGAAAAGAAGAACTTTTTTTATAAGAATGTACAAGGGCTGCAGCAGGCTAGGTCTAATAGACATCTTTACTGCAGCTCCATCACTCCCAGCGGCGCAGTATACTCCCGTGCCCTGGTTGCTGGGTCACTGCAGCGGAGGCTCCGGTTTCTTCCTAAGGTCAGTCACACACACACCGCCCTCCGGGATCACGAGGCCGCTGATGAAAGGGAGGTAAGGGGCTTCTGTGCCCACACTATACCGTGATCCAGCATGGCTGTAGGGGGCGGGCCGTGTGCGCACTGGCGTGGACACTGATTACTGGGCAGCCGCTCCACTAGCCACCAGGAACAGTTAAGGAGCACAGCTCTGGGGGGTTTTCTCCTATATTAACCCCATTTTGTACTACCTGCAGTGCATTGTGATAGGTAATAGAGCCTGATTCAGGTTGGATTGCAATCACAATAAGCAATCCAACTGCAAAAATTGCTAAGAGCATACGCATGCGCCTGCATTTTCTGTGACTGTCAATCGGTGCGGGGGGGGGGGGGGGGGTCAGCAACACTCCATTTCAAAGTCGGAGATGGAGCGGTGCGGGGGCAGGGCTTCAACGGAGAAACAGGAGGCGTGGTCAGAGCGGCTGCATGACATCACATGCAGCCGTTGCGATCACAAAAATGGTGGCGGCTTCCTGCGCACACGTACAGTCTGCACCAACAGGAGGCTAACCCATTTTTTATGATCACGCTGAACTGCACTGCGACTGCAATTTCAGCGTGGTCAAGAAGGGAGGCGGCATGCTGGGTGGCCATGCCCTGTGATGGGTGGCCCCAGCATGCGAACCAAAGGATTGCAAATTCTGTTACTTAGCAGAATTTGCAATCCTTACTGAATTAGGCCATTGATTACAAAATTGTAAACAATATTTGTAGTTTTTCTTCAGGGACTAACACAAAAGATGCTTGGGGCTACTAACACATGGGTAAGCCACGTAAAGCTTCCCATGGGTCAGTGGCATCACAACGGGGTTGCGGCACACACCCGAGTGTCACCCGCCAAGTGGGGTGACACCAAAGTGCCGGCTCTTCTTCAGTGACAGAATATGGGTGTTTCACTGTGACATTACGTGCAACACCCAGTTTCTGTCACTGTGCAGGAGCCAGCACCACTCACACACTAGTCCCCGGGTACAGCCCCCAACCCCCGGGATACCCGCAGCAACAAAATGGTGATTCAGGCCACGCCCCTACCTATGAGACCATGCCTCCTTTTTACCATTGCGCTGCTTATCTGCGCGCACTGCATTACAATCTCCCTCGCCGCCTCTCTGGGTGTCACCAGTGATAGTGACACCTCTGCCATGCTTGTAGCAGCTGGTCCTAAGATCTACGCCTCCAGCCCTGAGTGTTTTCCCTTGTGACTTGTTGATCATCATAGCGAAGCAGATGCTTACAGAAAACTGCAGGGGCTTAGATTGAAAAGAAAAACATTGACGAACCCATCATTTCAGCGACAGGGTCTGCCACACGACTGACTGAAATGACTGGTTGGTTTGGGGCCCCACCAAAAAAGAATCAATCAATCTCTCCTTGCACAAACTGGCTCTACAGAGGCAAGATGTCCACCTCATCATCCTCCGATTCCTCACCCCTTTCACTGTGTACATCCCCCTCCTCACAGATTATTAATTCGTCCCCACTGGAATCCACCATCTCAGATCCCTGTGTACTTTCTGGAGGCAATTGCTGGTGAATGTCTCCACGGAGGAATTGATTATAATTAATTTTGATGATCATCATCTTCTCCACATTTTCTGGAAGTAACCTTGTACGCCGATTGCTGACAAGGTGAGCGGCCGCACTAAACACTCTTTCGGAGTACACACTGGAGGGAGGGCAACTTAGGTAGAATAAAGCCAGTTTGTGCAAGGGCCTCCAAATTGCCTCTTTTTCTCCACCATTCTTTCAAAGGTGACAGAATCATATGCAGTGACAGTAGACGACATGTCAGTAATCGTTGCCAGGTCCTTCAGTCTGGACCAGATGTCAGCACTCACTCCAGACTACCCTGCATCACCGCCAGCGGGTGGGCTCGGAATTCTTAGCCTTTTCCTCGCACCCCCAGTTGCGGGAGAATGTGAAGGAGGAGCTGTTGACGGGTCACGTTCCGCTTGACTTGACAATTTTCTCACCAGCAGGTCTTTGAACCTCTGCAGACTTGTGTCTGCCGGAAAGAGAGATACAATGTAGGTTTTAAATCTAGGATCGAGCACGGCGGCCAAAATGTAGTGCTCTGATTTCAACAGATTGAATCCTGGTTAAGCAAATTAAGGGCTCCATCCACAAGTCCCACATGCCTAGTTGAATCGCTCTGTTTTAGCTCCTCCTTCAATGTCTCAAGCTTCTTCTGCAAAAGCCTGATGAGGGGAATGACCTGAATCAGGCTGGCAGTGTCTGAACTGACTTCACGTGTGGAAAGTTCAAAGGGTTGCAGAACCTTGCACAACGTTGAAATCATTCTCCACTGCGCTTGAGTCAGGTGCATTCCCCCTCCTTTGCCTATATCGTGGGCAGATGTATAGGCTTGAATGGCCTTTTGCTGCTCCTCCATCCTCTGAAGCATATAGAGGGTTGAATTCCACCTCGTTACCACCTCTTGCTTCAGATGATGGCAGGGCAGGTTCAGGAATGTTTGGTGGTGCTCCAGTCTTCGGCATGCGGTGGCTGAAGGCAGAAAGTGGCCCGCAATTCTTCGGGCCACCGACAGCATCTCTTGCACGCCCCTGTCGTCTTTTAAATAATTCTGCACCACCAAGTTCAATGTATGTGCAAAACATGGGACGTGCTGGAATTTGCCCAGATGTAATGCACGCACAATATTGGTGGCGTTGTCCGATGTCACAAATCCCCAGGAGAGTTCAATTGGGGTAAGCCATTCTGCGATGATGTTCCTCAGTTTCCGTAAGAGGTTGTCAGCTGTGTGCCTCTTATGGAAAGCGGTGATACAAAGCGTAGCCTGCCTAGGAACGAGTTGGCAATTGCGAGATGCTGCTACTGGTGCCGCCGCTGCTGTTCTTGCTGCGGGAGGCAATACATCTACCCAGTGGGCTGTCACAGTCATATAGTCCTGAGTCTGCCCTGCTCCACTTAACCACAGACAAGTGGACATTGGGTACAACTGCATTTTTTAGGACACTGGTGACTCTTTTTCTGAGGTCTGTGTACATTTTCGGTATCGCCTGCCTAGAGAAATGGAACCTAGAGGGTATTTGGTACCGGGGACACAGTACCTCAATCAAGTCTCTAGTTGCCTCTAAATTAACGATGGATACCGGAACCACGTTTCTCACCACCCAGACCTGAGTTATCCGCTTTGCAGCAGGATGACTGCTGTGATATTTCATCTTCCTCGCAAAGGACTGTTGGACAGTCAATTGCTTACTGGAAGAAGTACAAGTGGTCTTCCGACTTCCCCTCTGGGATGACGATCGACGCCCAGCAGCAACAACAGCAGCGCCAGCAGCAGTAGGCGTTACACTCAAGAATGCATCGGAGGAATCCAAGGCAGGAGAGGACTCGTCAGACTTGCCAGTGACATGGCCTGCAGGACTATTGGCTCTCCTGTCTAAGGAGGAAATTGACACTGAGGGAGTTGGTGGTGTGGTTTGCAGGAGCTTGGTTACAAGAGGAAGGGATTTAGTGGTTAGTGGACTGCTTCCGCTGTCATCCAAAGTTTTTGAACTTGTCACTGACTTATGATGAATGCGCTGCAGGTGACGTATAAGGGAGGATGTTCCGAGGTGGTTAACGTCCTTATCCCTACTTATTACAGCTTGACAAAGGCAACACACGGCTTGACACCTGTTGTCCGCATTTGTGTACAGGATGCATACCTTCATGTCCCCATTTATCCACCTCATCAGGCGTAACTCAGATTTGCGGTACAGGACTGTCATTGCCAATTTCAGACGTTGCTGTTTGGTCTCTCCATGGCCCTGAGAATTTTCACCAAGGTAATGGTGGAAATGATGGTGCTCCTGTGCAAGCAAGGTGTCACAATTATCCCGTACTTGGGCGATCTCATAAAAGCGAGATCAAGAGAGCAGTTGCTGAACAGCGTATCACTTTCACTGAAAGTGTTACAGCAACACGGCTGGATTCTCAATATCCCGAAGTCGCAGTTGATTCCTACTACTCGTCTGTCTTTCTTGGGCATGATTCTGGACACAGACCAGAAGAGGGTTTATCTCCTGATAGAAAAGGCCCAGGAACTCATGACTCTTGTCAGGAACCTATTGAAACCAAAACAGGTGTCAGTGCATCACTGCACTCGAGTCCTGGGAAAGATGGTGGCATCATACGAGGCCATTCCATTCGGCAGGTTCCATGCGAGGACTTTCCAATGGGACCTACTGGACAAGTGGTCCGGGTCACATTTACAGATGCATTGGTTGATCACCCTGTCCCCCAGGGTCAGGGTATCACTCTTGTGGTGGCTGCAGAGTGCTCACCTTCTCGAGGGACGCAGATTCAGCATTCAGGGCTGGATCCTGGTGACCACAGACGCAAGCCTCCAAGGTTGGGGAGCAGTCACACAGGGAAGAAATTTCCAAGGTCTTTGGTCAAGTCAAGAGACTTGTCTTCACATCAACATCCTGGAACTAAGGGCCATATACAATGCCCTACGTCAAGCGGAGACCTTACTTTGCGACCAACCGGTTCTGATCCAGTCAGACAACGTCACCGCAGTGGCTCATGTAAACCGCCAAGGCGGCACAAGAAGCAGAGTGGCGATGGCACAAGCCACCAGAATTCTTCGCTGGGTGGAGAATCACGCAAGCGCACTGTCAGCAGTGTTCATTCCGGGAGTGGACAACTGGGAAGCAGACATCCTCAGCAGACACGACCTACATCCGGGAGAGTGGGGACTTCATCAGGAAGTCTTTGCACAGATTACAAGTCGGTGGGAACTGCCACAGATAGACATGATGCCGTCCCGGCTCAACAAAAAGCTACAGAGGTATTGCGCAAGGTCAAGAGACCCTCAGGCAGTAGCTGTAGACGCCCTAGTGACACCGTGGGTGTTCCGGTCGGTCTATGTATTTCCTCCTCTTCCTCTCATACCCAAGGTGTTGAGGATAATAAGACAAAGAGGAGTGAGAACAATCCTCATTGTTCCAGATTGGCCACGGAGGACCTGGTATCCGGATCTGCAGGAAATGCTCACAGAAGATCTGTGGCCTCTCCCTCTAAGACAGGACCTGTTGCATCAGGGGCCCTGTCTGTTCCAAGACTTACCGCGGCTGCGTTTGACGGCATGGCGGTTGAATGCCGGATCCTAGCATTCCGGTTGAGGTCATCCCTACGCTGATAAAGGCTAGGAAGGATGTAACGTTAAAACATTACACCGTATATGGCGAAATTATGTTTCTTGGTGTGAGGCCAGGAATGCTCCTACGGAAGAATTCCATCTGGGCCGTTTCCTTCACTTCCTACAAACTGGAGTGAATTTGGGCCTAAAATTAGGCTCTATTAAGGTCCAGATTTCGGCCTTATCCATTTTCTTTCAAAAAGAATTGGCTTCTCTTCCAGAAGTTCAGACTTTTGTAAAAGGAGTGCTGCATATTCAGCCTCCTTTTGTGCCTCCGGTGGCACCTTGGGACCTTAACGTGGTGTTAAGTTTTCTAAAATTACACTGGTTTGAACCACTTAAAACAGTGGAGTTAAAATATCTCACATGGAAGGTGGTCATGTTATTAGCCTTGGCTTCGGCTAGGCGAGTGTCGGAATTAGCGGCTTTGTCACATAAAAGCCCATATTTGGTATTCCATGTGGATAGAGCGGAATTGCAGACCCGTCCTCAATTCCTACCAAAAGTGGTCTCATCTTTTCATATGAACCAACCTATTGTGGTGCCTGTGGCTACGCGTGACTTGGAGGATTCCGAGTTACTTGATGTGGTTAGGGCTTTGAAAATTTACGTGGCCAGGACGGCTAGAGTCAGGAAAACTGAAGCGCTGTTTGTCCTGTATGCAACCAACAAGATTGGTGCCCCTGCTTCAAAGCAGGCTATTGCTCGCCGGATTTGTAACACGATTCAGCAAGCGCATTCTATGGCTGGATTGCAGTTACTGAAATCGGTCAAGGCCCATTCCACGAGGAAAGTGGGCTCTTCTTGGGCGGCTGCCCGAGGGGTCTCTGCACTACAGCTGTGTCAAGCTGCTACTTGGTCGGGTTCACACACCTTTGCAAAATACTATAAGTTTGATACCCTGGCTGAGGAGGAACTCATGTTTGCTCAATCGGTGCTGCAGAGTCATCCGCACTCTCCCGCCCGTTTTGGAGCATTGGTATAATCCCCATGGTCCTTACGGAGTCCCCAGCATCCTCTAGGACGTTAGAGAAAATAAGATTTTAAACCTACTGGTAAATCTTTTTCTCGTAGTCCGTAGAGGATGCTGGGAGCCTGTCCCAAGTGCGGACTACTTCTGCAATACTTGTATATAGTTATTGCTTCAATAAGGGTTATGTTATAGTTGCATCGGTCCTGCACTGATGCTATGTTGTTTTTTCATACTGATAACTGGGTAGTTTATCACAAGTTATACGGTGTGATTGGTGTGGCTGGTATGAATCTTGCCCTGGATTAACAAAATCCTTTCCTCATACTGTCCGTCTCCTCTGGGCACAGTTTCTCTAACTGTGGCATAGAGGGAGGAGCCAGTGCACACCCAGAACTAAAGTCTTTCTTAAAGTGCCCATGTCTCCTGTGGAGCCCGTCTATCCCCATGGTCCTTACGGAGTCCCCAGCATCCTCTACGGACTACGAGAAAAAGATTTACCGGTAGGTTTAAAATCTTATTTTCTACTTTATTCTTTTCTATCCTAGTTTATTACGACCAACTCTCATCCAAGGAGTTTGATATTCTACTACCTGCATGCAATTTAAATTGCTTAAATTGTTTATATGGTTGATTTGTCCTTCACAATCCATAATCTGCAACTTGGATGTACTTGTGTCATTGAAAATCTTATAATAAAAATGTATATACAGATACTCAACCTGTATATTGAAAAAAAAAAAAGTTATAAGACATATGCATTCAATATTTGAAGAAACAAAATAAAATAAAGCTATCTATTGGGTTTCACTAACAAGCACATTGGAAGACTTGACTACTGTTAAAAGACATGCATTACATGGTATAGAGCCACAAACCACAATGTAGTAAAATAAAAACAAACTTACATGTGTATCAAACCTATATGAGGCTTACATTGATAGTGCAAGATCAACACTCTATCAACTGTGCAAACTAAGAAACAATATATGTATGAAAGCGCTACACTGAATAGTGTGTGTCGGTTATCCAACCCTCCTGGTCTTTATAAATTAATTCCTCCCAAAGATGGACTGCTGCCCTCAAATAATTGGGGTGTTGAATCCCAATAATTTATAGCACAAGAAACAGAAAATTGTATTGAAAGCGCTGTCCAAATTTCAAGAGTATTTTATTAAAATTAATTTTTTAAAAACAAAAGTAAATACATCCACATTAAATATTAATCCAAAAGGTGACACCTTTTGGATTAATATTTAATGTGGATGTATTTACTTTTGTTTTTTAAAAATTAATTTTAATAAAATACTCTTGAAATTTGGACAGCGCTTTCAATACAATTTTCTGTAACTGTGCAAACTAGACTGCACATAAATGCCATAAAATGTATCTGAGATTTTAGTAAATAAGGCCCGTTGCTGTCCGGGTCACGCAGCCGTCACGGCCCGCCCCCATACGGTCCGGTCATGTCTGCGTTGTCCTGACTGTGCCCCCAAAATGGCGGCACAACGCCGCTGGCCCGACTCCTCCTGCCCAGTGACCGCCTCTGCCTGTCAATCAGGCAGAGGCGCTCACTGGGCAGAGATGCTGATCGCATCTCTGGCATGTGCCGGTGCACTGCGGCACCAGCACACACGCACTTCAGACCTGATCTCCTGTTGTGTGAATATGCACAGCAGGGATCAGGTCTGAATTAGGCCCTATATACAGCTGTCAGTAAGGCAGGGATGTGCTGCTGCCAGTGAGGCAGGGATGTGCTGCTGGTAGTGAAGCAGTGATGTGCTGCTGTCAGCGAAGCAGTGCTGTGCTGCTGTCAGCGAGACAGGGATGTGCTGCTGTCAGCGAGGCAGGGATGTGCTGCTGTCAGCGAAGCAGGGATGTGCTGCTGTCAGCGAGGCAGGGATGTGCTGCTGTCAGCGAGGCAGGGATGTGCTGCTGTCAGCGAGGCAGGGATGTGCTGCTATAAGTGAGGTAGGGATGTGCTGCTGTCATTGAAGCAGGAATGTGCTGCTGCAGTGAGGCAGAGATATGCAGCCCACTATCTCCCTATCACCCCTGCCTGAGTCACACACTTTCCCTGTCACCCCTGCCTCAGTTACCCACTATCTCCCAGTTACCGCTGCCTCAGTCAACCACTATATCTGCGATCCCTGCCTCAGTCACCCACTATACCAGTCACCCCTGCTTTAGTCACCCACTGTCACCCTATCACCCCTGCTTCAGTCACCCACTATCCCTGTCAACCCTGCCTCAGTCACCCACTATCTCCCAGTCACCCCTGCCTCAGTCAGCCACTATCCCTGTCACCCCTGCCTCAGTCTCTTACTGTCCCTGTCACCCCTGCCACAGTCATCCACTATCTCCCTATCACCCCTGCCTTAGTCATTTATTATACCTGTCACCCACTTTCTTCCCATACTTACCCAACCCCTTCCTATCACCCCTCCCTCAGTAACCCACTATCTCCCTGTCACCCACTATCTCCCAGTCACCCCGGCCTCAGTCACCCACTATCTCCCACTCATACATGCTTCAGTCACCCACTATCTCCCAGTCATCCCTGCCTCAGTCACCTACTGACACCAGTGCAGACATTTCTGCTGCGGCCTCTCCACTCTCCAGCGTGAACGTCCTGACGACTGAGGAAATCTGCTTCCTAGTTGAGGACTCCGGGAATGAACACTGCCGATATTGCTGTCAGATGACTTTCTAACCAACGGAGGATTTTTGATACTTCCAGCTTTGCCATGCAGTTTCGAGTGCCGCCTTGATGATTTGTGTACACTACCGTGGTGGCGTTGTCAGATTGTACTTGAACAGGCCTGTTCTGTACTAGAGGCAGGGCCAGTGTCAATTAATTGAACACTGCCTGCAATTCCAGAATGTATATCAGGAGGAGAGATTCCTCCCTGGTCCACCGACCCTGGAGAAAGTGTTGCTCCAACACCATGGCCCAGCCCAAAAGACTGGCATCCATTGTCAGGAGGACACAGTTGGAGATCCAGAAGGGATGGCCCCTGCTCAACTGTTGGTCCTGTAGCCACCAGCTCAGTGTCAGACGAACCTCCGGAGTCAAGGAGATCATTTGAGACATCATCCGATGAGGCAGGCCGTCCCACTTGGAGAGGATTAACCTCTGCAGAGGGCGGTAATGAAATTGAGCGTACTCTACCATATCGAAAGCCGACACCATGAGGTCTAGTACTTGCATCGCTGTGTGTATCAACACTCTTGGGCGAGAGAGGACGATACTGTCCTGAATTTTCAGGACTTTCTCTGGAGACAGAAACAATTGTTGGCTGTGTGTGTCCAGCAGTGCCCCTAGGTGCACAATGTTCCGAGCAGGGACCAGCGAGGACTTTTTTCAGTTGATGAGCCACCCGTGGACTTTTAGGAATTGGACCGCCAGTTCCAGATAACTGTGGAGAACCTCTTGGGAGTTCACCAGGATCTGCAAGTCGTCCAGATTTGGCAGGATCCTGATTCTCTGATGGTGAAGGGTCGTCATCACGGCCATGACCTTGGTGAATATCCGAGGTGCCGTGGCCAAACCAGAAGGCAGGACTTGAAATCCAAAAACAAACCAGGCACAACACTGCTTAGCTTCCATCATCAGATGAGATTGGACCAGTGGCGTAACTACTGCCCCCGCAGTCCTCGCGGTGGCTTGGGGGCGAGGGGCTGCGGGGGCGCCACTGATTTACAGCAGACTGACATGCGGATGAGCGTCCGCATGTCAGTCTGCAGTCTCCTTCCCTCCGCCGCTTTTTGGAGGGACACGGAGGGCACACAGCGCGCCTCCCTGTGTCTCTCCTGCTGCATCATCTCCGGCGGCCGCGGGTCTAATAGGGGGAAGTGCCGTCCGTGAGCTCTAATTGGCTCACGAACCGGCACTTCCCCCTATTAGACCCGCGGCCGCCGGAGATGATGCAGCAGGAGAGACACAGGAGAGACGAGCTGTGCCCTCCGTGTCCCTCCAAAAAGCGACGGCGGGGGGGGTAAATATCTGGCACTGGGGGCATATATGGCACGGGGGGGGGAGGGAGGAATATCTGGCACTGGGGCATTTCTGGCACTGGGGGGAATATCTGGCACTGGGGGCATATCTGGCACTGGGGGGGATATCTGGCACTGGGGCATATATGGCACTGGGGGGGAATATCTGGCACTGGGGGCATATATGGCACTGGGGGGGGTATCTGGCACTGGGGGCATATATGGCACGGGGGGCATATATGGCACTGGGGGGAATATCTGGCACTGGGGGCATATATGGCACTGGGGGGGAATATCTGGCACTGGGGGCATATGTGTACCTGGCACATGGGGGGGACGACTATATTTGGCACTGGGGCATGTAAGTACCTGGCACCGTGGGGGAATATCTGGCACTGGGGACATATGTGGCACTGGGAGCACAGCCCTAGCAACAAGGACTACCTCCTAGCAACGAGCATGACACCCAGTGCATGAAACATCTGGCAACGAGCATGACACCCAGTGCATGAAACACCTGGCAACGAGCATGACACCCAGTGCATGAAACCCCTGGCAACGAGCATGACACCCTGAGCATGAAAACCCCTGGCACCGTGCATGGAACCAAGAGCATGAAACCCCTGGCAACGAGCATGACACCCAGTGCATGAAACCCCTGACAACGAGCAGGTAATTGAAAAGTAATTAGAAGCCTTACTGTAGGACTTAATGTGTAATGGGCATTACGGTGTGTGGCATAATGTATCACGGACATTGTGGTGTGTGTCATAATGTGTCGCAGGCATTACGGTGTATGGTATACTATATCGCGGGCATTGTGATATGTGGTATAATGTCTCAGGGTCATTGCAGTGTGTGGCATAATGTATCACGGACATTGCGGTGTGTGTCATAATGTGTCAGGCATTACGGTGTGTGGTATACTAAATCACAGGCATTGTGGTATGTGGTATAATGTCTCAGGGTCATTGCAGTGTGGCATAATACATAACGGGCATTGCGATGTGTGGCATAGGGTATAACGGGCAGGGCATTGCGGTATGTGTCACAGGCATTACGGTGTATGGTATACTATATCACGGGCATTGTGGTATAATGTCTCAAGGTCATTGCAGTGTGTGGCATAATGTGTCACAGGCATTGTATGTGCTATAATGTATCGGGCATTGCAGTGTGTGGCATAATGTATCACGGACATTGCGGTGTGTGTCATAATGTGTCACAGACATTGTATGTGCTATAATGTATCAGGGGCATTGCAGTGTGTAGCATAATGTATAACGGGCATTGCGATTCCTGTCATAATGTGTCACAGGCATTACGGTGTGTGGCATAATGTGTCACAGACATTACGGTGTGTGGCATAATGTGTCGGGGGCATTACAGTGTGTGCATATTGTGTCGTGCATTATTGTGTGCGGCATAATGTCTAAGGGCCATTGCAGTATGTGGCATAATGTATACTGGGCATTACTATAAGGAGGAAAAATGACAAATAATGTAAGGGGCATGAATCAGGATTATTTTTCTTTCCTGTGGTGGCCAACGTATGGGCGTGCAGGTTGCCAAACTGGGGTATAAGGTAGTCTTTTCCTGCAATGCCACGCCCCTTTATGCGAAACCACGCCCACTCCAACAAAACCACGCCCCTTTTTTGACGCGCCCCTTAGGCACGCGCATATTTATCCCTTTCTTGCTCCCAATTATGGAGCATGAAGGGGGGGGGGGGCGCCGAAGAATTTTTTGGCTTGGGGGAGAAAAATTTCTAGTTACGCCACTGGATTGGACATATCCAGTGTGATGCTGGCTGTAGATGATTTTTGCTGTTTCTAACTTCTACATCAATGAATAAGTTTCAAAATAGAATGCATCAAGAGAACGGTGTTGGTAGTATAAAACTACCTACAGCACCTGGTATTCCCAGGTGGTCTCACATCCAAGAACAAACCAGGCCTAAGATCAGGTGATACTGGGCATATACAGTGTGGTGTGGCTGTAGATGAGCTTAGTGGTTTCTGTTAAAGTTCTTCTACTTCTAACTACTCGTACATAAATGAATAAGCGGACGATTTATTAAACCTGGTGAAATGATAATTTGCATGGTGATAAAGTACCAGCCAATCAGCTCCTAATTGCCATGTCACAGGCTGGGTTTGAAAAATGACAGTTAGGAGCTGACTGGCTGGTACTTTATCACCTTGCACTTTATCAGTTCACCAGGCTTAATAGATCTGCCCCAATGTTTCAAAATGGAATGCATCAAGAGAACGGTGTTGGTATTGTAAAAATACACACAGCTCCTGGTATTTCCTGGTGGTCTCCCATCCAAGTACTAAAACCAGGACCAACACTGCTCAGCTTCCATGATCAGGAGAGATTGGGCAAATCCAGTGTGCTGTGGCTGTAGATGAGCTCGTGGTTTCTGTTAGAGCTCTTCTACTTCTAACTTCTGGTACATAAAAGAATATGTGTAAAAATTAAATGTACAGTACCAAGAAAAGGGTGTTGGTAGTTTAAAAACACCTAAAGAATCTGATAATACATGGATGGGAGACTGCTTGGTAGTAACAAAGTCCAATACTGCTTTGCTTCAAAGATCAAATGAGATTGGGCATATCCAGTGTGGTGTGGCTTTAGATAAGCTTTGTGGTTTCTGTTAGAGCTCTTCTACTTCTAACTACTGGTACATTAATGAATATGTATAAGGTTGTAGTTTATCCAATATCCCTTTACTACCTTACCTCCCCCCCCCTCCCCTCCCCTCCCCCTCCCCTCCCCTCCCCTCCCCTCCTTATAGCTTCCTTTGTTCTCTCCTCCTCGTGTGTGCGTTATTTGTTTTCTCATACGTCCTAGAGGATGCTGGGATCACATTAAGAACCATGGGGTATAGACGGGATCCGCAGGAGACATGGGCACTTTAAGACTTTCAAAGGGTGTGAACTGTCTCCTCCCTCTATGCCCCTCCTCCAGACTCCAGTTTTAGAATTGTGCCCAGTGAGACTGGATGCACTACAGGGGAGCTCTACTGAGTTTCTCTGAAAAGACTTATGTTAGTTTTTCTTATTTTCAGGGAGGCTGCTGGCAACAGTCTCCCTGCTTCGTGGAACTTAGGGGAGAGAAGTATGACCAACTTCTAGTGAGTTCAATGGCTCTGCTTCTGGCTGACAGGACACCATTAGCTCCTGAGGGTGCTGATCGCTGGGTACGCCTAGATGCCCACTCCCGTAGCCTGCCATCACCCCCTTACAGAGCCAGAAGTCAGAAGACAGGCGAGTAGCAGAAGAACAGAAGACTTCTTCTCCAGTGACGGCATTCTGAGGTACCACGCAGCGAGCGGAATGCTGTGCGCCATGCTTCCACACAAACACAGGCACTGCAGGGTGCAGGGCATGTGGGTGGGGGGGGGGGGGGCACCCTGGGCAGCATAAATTCCTCACAAAAGGCTGGAAAAAGTGGACATTAGTGCCTGGGCACTGTCCTTACCCCGCCAGCGTAATTAATTATTTGTTTCTGAGCGGGACAGAAGCGTGCCATTACAGCGGCGGGGCTTCTTCCTCACCTCACCAGCACATCTATAGAGCGTTACAAGTCTATCACTATAGAGTTTATTATTTCCCAGACTGTGTACTTTTGGCGCTGGGTTGTGAGCTGAAAAATCCTCTCTGTCCCTCTGACAGATTTACTGTAGGTCTATCCCCCATAAGCCGATGTGTCTGTGGGTACTTGGTACATGTGTGTCAACATGTCGGTGGCTGAATGTTTTTCCCAAGAGGAAACTATATTAGGAATGCAGACATATGATGGTGGCCCTGTTGGCACCACCAATAACTGACTGGGTGAAAGTTTCAATAATATCAGAGTGAGGTTGGATAAATCTGTGTCCCAGACACAGACGTAGAGAATAGATGTGATGTTCATGGCTATGCTTCTTTTCCCTCAGGCCCGCAAAAATGTTACTACACACTGATACTGACTCGGATACTGATTCCTATGTCGACCATAATATTTCCTGATTAGATCCAATATTGGCAAGGAGCATTCAGTACATGATTGTGGATATTAAGGACATATTAACATCACTGAGGACCCTGCTGTTCCTTACAAAGGGGTCTATATGTATGTATATATAGATATATAATGAAAGTTGATGTAACGTTCCTCCATCTCTGTTTGAGAAAGTCTGGGCCAGCTCGACAAGATGGTTTCAAATCCCCAAAAGGTTTCCGATTGTTTATTCATTTCCTGCTGCGGACAGAATAAAGTGGGAGTCACCCCCTGTTCTGCACGGGGCCCTGTCACAAATCCAGTGGATCATATGCAGGAAGCTACATTATTTCTAGTTAAGTAACCACGGGTACATTACTTAGACCTGCCATTACATGCGCATGGGTGAGTAGTAGTATTCAAGAATTGGTCGAATACCTTGTCTTCCGATATAGATATCTTGGAGAGATGGGATAATCCTTACGTTGGATCATATCAAGGACACTGCAGCATACTTACGACTGCAAGGGATATAGGACTCTTGAGTTCACGGGCCAATTTCATGGCAGTCTCGGATAGGAGGGCATTGTGGATTCACCAAGGGAATGCTGATGCTGACTCCAAGAAGAAAGGGAGTCTCTTCCCTATGAAGGTGAAGCCTTGTTTGGCAACGGCCTAGTTAATTTGATCTCGGCAGCTCCCGCAGGTAAGTCAACCTTCTTGCCCTATGTTCCCTCTCAACGGATGAAGACGCATCATTGTCTAACGCAGTCATTTTGTCGCAATAGATATGCAAGAAGTTAAGATTCCCCTTTCTTTGCAGGTAGAGGAAGGAGAAAAGGGAAGAGGTCTGTAGCCTCTTCAAGATCGCAGGAGCAGAGATCGTCCTCTGCTTCTGCCAAATCCACTGCATGACGCTGGGGCTCTCTTGCAGGAGCCCACACCAGTGGGGGCACGTCTAAAACACTTCAGTCAGTTCTGGATTAATTTGGACCTGGACTCGTGGGTTTTACAAATAGTGTCACAAGGGTACAAACTGGGGTTTCAAGACGTTCCCCCTCACCGATTGTTCAAATCGGCCTTAGTCAGCAGGGAGAAGGTTTTTATTCAAGCCTCTTCGTGCTCCCGAAGCCGGACGGCTCAGTCAGACCAATCTTAAATCTGAAATCCCTCAATATCTACCTAAAGAAATTCAATTTCAAGATGGAATCTCTCAGGGTAGGGATCTCCAGTCCGGAGGAAGGAGATTTCATGGTTTTGGTAGACATAAGGATGCCTAATTACATGTTCCCGTTTAGCCACTGCATCAAGCTACCTGAGGTTTGCAATTCAGGATTGTCATTACCAATTTCAGACGTTGCCGTTTGGTCTGTCCACGGCTCCGAGGATTTTCACCAGGGTGATGGTGGAAATGATGGTTCTCCTTTGCAAGCAAGGAGTCACAATTATGCCGTACTTGGATGATCTCCTGATAAAGGCGAGATCCAGGGACCAGTTGGTGCAAAACATCTACTCTCCCTGACAGTTCTTCAACAACATGGTTGGCTCCTAAACTTGCCAAAATCGCAGTTGGTCCCAATGACGCGGTTGTTGTTTCTGGGAGTCATACTGGACACAGAAGAGGCTTTCTTCCAGTGGAAAGGCTATGGAGTTCCAGAGTCTGGTCAAACAAATTCTGAAACCAGCAAGAGTGTTAATCCATCAATGCATTCTGTTGCTGGGGAAGATGGTTGCGGCCTACGAGGCCATTCAGTTTTGCAGGTTCCATGCCAGAGTGTTCCAGTGGGACCTGTTGGACAAGTGGTCCGGATCCCACCTACACATGCACCGAAGGATAATTCTGTCTTCCAAGACCAGAATCTTACTCCATTGGTGGCTGCACAGTTCTCACCTCCTAGAGGGGCGATGGTTCGGGATCCAGGACTGGATCCTAGGGACCATGGATGCAACCCTCCGAGGCTGGGGAGCAGTCACACAGGGGGAAAACATCCAAGGAAGATGGTCAAGTCAGGAAAGTTTTCTCCACATAAATGTTCTGGAGTTAAGGGCCATTTAATAACTGCAGACACAGTACGCACTGGGA
Source organism: Pseudophryne corroboree (assembly GCF_028390025.1). NCBI lineage: Eukaryota > Metazoa > Chordata > Amphibia > Anura > Myobatrachidae > Pseudophryne > Pseudophryne corroboree. The sequence continues at coordinate 89,930 of NW_026968169.1, read as the reverse complement.
CGGGTGCCCAGCATCCTCTACGGACTAAGAGAAAAGGATTTACCGGTAGGTATTAAAATCCTATTTTCTCTAACGTCCTAGAGGATGCTGGGGACTCCGTAAGGACCATGGGGATAGATAGGCTCCGCAGGAGACATGGGTACTTTAAGAAAGACTTTAGTTCTGGGTGTGCACTGGCTCCTCCCTCTATGCCCCTCCTCCAGACCTCAGTTTGATACTGTGCCCAGTGGAGACTGGGTGCTTTTCAGGAGCTCTCCTGAGCTTTCTGACAGAAAGTATTTTGTTAGGTTTTTAATTTTCAGGGAGCACTGCTGGCAACAGACTCCCTCATTGAGGGACTGAGGGGAGAGAAGCAGCCCTACTCTCTGAGTTGCAAGGTCCTGCTTCTTAGGCTACTGGACACCATTAGCTCCAGAGGGATTGGTACGCAGGATCTCACCCTCGCCGTCCGTCCCAGAGCCGCGCCTCCGTCCCCCTTGCAGAGCCGGAAGATAGAAGCCGGGTGAGTATGAGAAGAAAAGAAGACTTCAGAGGCGGCAGAAGACTTCATGATCTTCACTGAAGTAACGCACAGCACTGCAGCTGTGCGCCATTGCTCCCATACACCTCACACACTCCGGTCACTGTAAGGGTGCAGGGCGCAGGGGGGGGGGGGGGCTCCCTGGGCAGCAATATAAACCTCTTTTTGGCAAAAATATAACACATATACAGCGGGGCACTGTATATATGTATGAGCCCCCGCCAATTTTACAGTTTAAGCGGGACAGAAGCCTGCCGCCGAGGGTGCGGGGCTTCTCCCTCAGCACTCACCAGCGCCATTTTTTCTTCACAGCACCGCTGAGAGGAAGCTCCCCGGACTCTCCCCTGCTTATACCACGGTAGACAAGAGAGTTGAAAAGAGGGGGGGGGCACATAATTTGGCGCAAATTACAAACAGCAGTACTACTGGGCAAACATTAAGTTACTGTGTATTCCTGGGTTATATAGCGCTGGGGTGTGTGCTGGCATACTCTCTCTCTGTCTCTCCAAAGGGCCTTGTGGGGAAACTGTCTTCAGAAAAAGCATTCCCTGTGTGTGTGGTGTGTCGGTACACGTGTGTCGACATGTCTGAGGAAGAAGGCTATATTAGAGAGGAGCAGGAGCAAATGAATGTGGTGTCTCCGCCGACAGCTGATTGGATGGATATGTGGAATGTTTTAAATGCTAGTGTAAACTCATTGCACAAAAGATTAGACAAGGCTGAAGCTTTGGGACAGTCAGGGTCTCAACCCATGCCTGATCCTATGTTGCAGGGACTGTCAGGGTCTCATAAGCGCCCACTATCCCAGATTGTTGACACAGATACAGACACGGATTCTGACTCCAGTGTCGATTACGATGATGCAAAGTTACAGCCAAAATTGGCAAAATCCATTCGATATATGATTATGGCAATAAAAGATGTTTTTGCACATCAGAGAGGAACCCCCTGTCCCTGAAAAGAGGGTACATATGTACAAGGTGAAAAAGCCTGAGGTAACCTTTGAGGGGGTCACACGAGCTGAACGAGTTATGTGAAAAAGCTTGGGAATCTCCAGATAAAAGACTGCAGATTTCCAAAAGGATTCTTATGGCGTATCCTTTCCCATCAATGGATAGGTTACGATGGGAATCCTCCCCTAGGGTGGACAAAGCATTAACACGCTTATCTAAGAAGGTAGCCCTCCCGTCCCAGTATACGGCTACCCTCAAAGAGTCTGCTGACCGCAAACAGGAGATTACCCTGAAGTCCATTTATACACATTCAGGTACCTTACTCAGACCGGCAATTGCGTCGGCCTGGGTGTGTAGTGCTGTAGCGGCATGGACGGATACCTTATCTGAGGGGATGGATACCCTAGATAAGGATACTATTTTATTGACCCTGGGGCATATAAGAGATGCTGTCCTATATATGTGTGTATGCAAACTACAGGTGGTGCTGCAGGGCTCACACCCTTTTACTTGTCTTGTAGAGCAACTCTGGAGCTGTTTCTGGGTCCAGCTGCTGCAAGAAATCAGCTTGAATGCTTCAGGGGCTGGGGCATGGCCAACATGAGCCCACACTGATGGGGGGTGGGGGTGTATAAAGCGATTTAGGGGTCATCCAAGCGCAACCCCACAAAGGCCGCCATGCCCTGCGTGACCCTTTTCTCTTTTCATATGCAGACGAGGGTTGCAGCGAACTATGCCCACTGCTTGGATGACATTACTATATGCAAATCCATCTGCTGCAGGCCTTCCCCCAGGAATGCTTGCAGTAGTTGTTGCATTTGGTTTGTTGTTTGGGGGTGCTTCAGTATTAGGCAGCCTTCTGCCCTCCCACATTCGTCTGAAAATGTGTTCTCCCTGCAGTTGTTGTTCCCAGATGAGAGTTCCCTTGTGCTTCCTCAGTTGAATCTCCTTAACTTGACAGGGGTGTGCCCGAGCAGCCGCCCTCCACAGCCCTATCCCAACACATACTTATCTTGCATATGAGATCTCTTGATCATGAAGATAGTTCTCACAGGGTGAGGTTCATCCATTACATTTTAAAGTAGGAAGGTACAAATTACATATTCAAATTACATATATGTGCTGGATTCAAATGTTTTCCCCCTTTCCTTTCTCAATTGTGCCCATCAGCAGCTATTCTAATGTTGCTGCCAATGGGTGTGACGCATTCATTTCTTCTGTGGGGTACACTGGACTCCACAAGGATTCACATTGTATATGTACACCAGAGTAGGATCTTGATCTGAGGCACCAACAGGCTCAAAGCTTTTGACTGTTCCCAAGATGCTCAGCGCCCCCTGCTCTATAACCTCGCTTCCATGAACAGGGAGCTCAGTTTGTAGTTGGTGCCTTCAGTAGCAGGCCACTTAACAGGGGGCTGCCTCAGGCAGCCTATTCTTAGCTATTAATTTTGGCAAGAAAAGAAGAACTTTTTTTATAAGAATCTACAAGGGCTGCAGCAGGCTAGGTCTAATAGACCTCTTTACTGCAGCTCCATCACTCCCAGTGGCGCAGTATACTCCCGTGCCCCGGTTGCTGGGTCACTGCAGCGGAGGCTCCGGTTTCTTCCTAAGGTCAGTCACACACACACCGCCCTCCGGGATCACGAGGCCGCTGATGGGGGCGGGCCGTGTGCGCACTGGCGTGGACACTGATTACTGGGCAGCCGCTCCACTAGCCACCAGGGACAGTTAAGGAGCACAGCTCTGGGGTTTTTTCTCCTATATTAACCCCATTTTGTACTACCCGCAGTGCATTGTGATAGGTAATGGGGCCTGATTCAGGTTGGATCGCAATCCAACTGCAAAAACTGCTAAGAGCATACGCATCCGCCTGCATTTTCTGCGGCACCCCGCAGATAATGCGATCACCTCTGCCTGTGAATCGGTGAAGGGGGGGGGGGAGGGGGGTCAACAACACTCCATTTCCAAGTTGGAGATGGAGCGGTGTGGGGGCACGGTTTCAAAATGGGGTCGGCAACGGAGAAACAGGAGGCGTGGTCAGAGCAGCTGCATGACATTACATGGGCCGGACTCTGCCAGTGGAGCCCCAGCGTCATGAGGTAGATTTTGTAGAGGCCGGGGAGGACTTCTGTTCCTGGGAACTAGCTGTGTTGTGCAGCTTTATTCCTCTGCCCCTACCTCTGGCAAGAAAGGACGCACCTTGCACTTTCTTGTTTCTTTGTGACCGAAAGGACTGCATTTGATAATGCGGAGCTTTCTTATGCTGTGAGGGAACATAAGGTAAAAAATTTGATTTTCCAACTGTAGCTGTGCGTGTTAATGCTTTGTCCATCCTACGGGAGGATTTCCATCGTAACCTATCCGTTGATGGAAAAGGATACGCCATAAGAATCCTTTTGGAAATCTGCAGTCTTTTATCTGGAGATTCCCAAGCTTTTTCACATAACTCGTTCAGCTCGTGTGACCCCCTCAAAGGTTACCTCAGGCTTCTTTCCCTTGTACATATGTACCCTCTTGTCAGGGACAGGGGGTTCCTCTGTGATGTGCAAAACATCTTTTATTGCCATAATCATATATCGAATGGATTTTGCCAATTTTGGCTGTAACTTTGCATCATCGTAATCGACACTGGAGTCAGAATCCGTGTCGGTATCTGTGTCAACAATCTGGGATAGTGGGCGCTTATGAGACCCTGACAGTCCCTGCAACATAGGATCAGGCATGGGTTGAGTCCCTGACTGTCCCAAAGCTTCAGCCTTGTCTAATCTTTTGTACAATGAGTTTACACTAGCATTTAAAACATTCCACATATCCATCCAATCAGGTGTCAGCGGAGACACCACATTCATTTGCTCCCGCTCCTCTCTAATATAGCCTTCTTCCTCAGACATGTCGACACACGTGTACCGACACACCACACACACAGGGAATACTTTTTCTGAAGACAGTTTCCCCACAAGGCCCTTTGGAGAGACAGAGAGAGAGTATGCCAGCACACTCACCAGCGCTATATAACCCAGGAATAACACAGTAACTTAATGTTTGTCCAGTAGCGCTGCTGTATGTAATTTGCGCCGAATTATGTGCCCCCCCTCTCTTTTCAACCCTCTTCTCTACCATGGTATAAGCAGGGGAGAGTCCGGGGAGCTTCCTCTCAGCGGTGCTGTGGAGAAAAAATGGCGCTGGTGAGTGCTGAGGGAGAAGCCCCGCCCCCTCGGCGGCGGGCTTCTGTCCCGCTTAAACTGTAAAATTGGTGGGGGCTCATACATATATACAGTGCCCAGCTGTATATATGTTATATTTTTGCCAAAAAGAGGTTTATATTGCTGCCCAGGGTGCCCCCCCCTGCGCCCTGCACCCTTACAGTGACCGGAGTATGTGAGGTGTATGGGAGCAATGGCGCACAGCTGCAGTGCTGTGCGCTACCTCAGTGAAGATCATGAACTCTGTGGAGCCCGTCTATCCCCATGGTCCTTACGGAGTCCCCAGCATCCTCTAGGACGTTAGATAAACTAGGATTTTAATACCTACCGGTAAATCCTTTTCTCTTAGTCTGTTGAGGATGCTGGGCACCCGTCCCAGTGTGTACTGTGTCTGCAGTTATTAAATGGCCCTTAACTCCAGAACATTTATGTGGAGACAACTTTCCTGACTTGACCATCTTCCTTGGACGTTTTCCCCCTGTGTGACTGCTCCCCAGCCTCGGAGGGTTGCATCTGTGGTCCCTAGTATCCAGTCCTGGATCCCGAACCATCGCCCCTCTAGGAGGTGAGAACTGTGCAGCCACCAATGGAGTGAGATTCTGGTCTTGGAAGACAGGATTATCCTCCGGTGCATGTGTAGGTGGGATCCGGACCAATTGTCCAACAGGTCCCACTGGAACACTCTGGCATGGAACCTGCCAAACTGAATGGCCTCGTAGGCCACAACCATCTTCCCCAGCAACTGAATGCATTGATGGATTAACACTCTTGCTGGTTTCAGAATTTGTTTGACCAGACTCTGGATCTCCATAGCCTTTCCACTGGAAGAAAACCTCTTCTGTGTCCAGTATGTGTTATGATTCCAGCACTCTGGTCAGAGAAGATCTTATGGCAAGGACCGGAGCACTGGAACGGAATGCTGGGGAAGGGAGCAGGACAGGAAAATAGCCCCTGGCGCCCTAACTCTGTTGTCTCACCCGTGTTGTCAGAAATCCCCTGCGAGACTATGGTTTCTTGAGCCCTTGGCAGCCGCGTTTGAAGGGCGGATTATGTCTGCCCAACTTCGATGCCCCCCGGTCTTAATGAGAGACAAAGGGAAACCCGAGACAGGGTGATAACAAGAGGCCCTCTAACTAAACAACCAGGCCAGGGGCTAAGCAAACTCAAAACTATAATATGTGCGGAGAAACCGCCAGGAAAAAGGACAACCAAAATATCCACTTGTCCAATTCTCCTACCCGGCACCGCCGAGTACCAGAGAGGACTTGTGGAAGCGGAACCCTCCGCAAATGCTCCAAACACAAAATATAAAAGGTAAAGCGGCTGAGCCGCAACACACGGCAGAGCCGCAACTCACGAACACCACTGGATATAAAACGGTGATCAGTCAGGACTCCAGGGAACCAAACGACCTCTTGGGATGAGATGACAACTCCCGAATACCGGACTTCTGCGGACTGGAATGACCGGATACAGCAGGACTGGAAACAGACTCTCAGCAAACAAAGGCAGCATGCAGGAAGCTATTACCGGCATCTGTGAGAAGCCCTGGGAGTGTATTTAACAAGGAGTCCTCCAATCAGCTGCTAATGGCTGATTAGAATAAATGCCGTGCAGCTGCCTTGCTGCACGGCCAGAGAGCAGGTGAATATCTTAATTCCCTAAAGCCTAGCAACGGGGAACGCGGTCCGCCAGTGGCGTCCCCGTTGCTAGGGTCCGTGCGGCTCAGCGCGCCCGGCGTCTAGCGTTGCTAGGGAGCCGGCGGCTGTACGTGCACGGCATCTCTAGTTGCTAGGCGCCGGGCCGCGCAGACCATCAAGCGGACCCCGGCGCCTAACAGTACCCCCCCTTGAGGAGGGGTCAAGGAACCCCTAAAGCCAGGTTTCTGAGGAAATTCCCGAAAAAATGCCCTCTTGAGCCTCGGGGCATGAAGATCCTTATCCAGGACCCAAGACCTTTCCTCCGGACCATAGCCTTTCCAGTGAACCAGAAAATACAGCCGATCCCGGGACAATTTGGAATCGAGAACCTTCTCTACCAAGAACTCCTGTTGTCCCTGTACATCCACTGGAGATCTACCCTGAGAGATCTTCCAAGGAAATCTACTGGAAGAAACGTATTGTTTCAACAGGGAACAATGAAACGTATTTCCAATCCTGAGAGATCTTGGTAAACGTAACCGAAAGGCAACTGGGATGACTCTTTTAATAATAAGAAATGGCCCAATAAATTTGGGTCCCAGTCTAGCTGAGGATTGTCGAAGCCTGATGTTGCGAGTCGACAACCACACCCTATCTCCCACCTTAAAAGTGCAAGGACGTCGGAGCCTGTCAGAAAATTTCTTCTCTCGAAAGGCCGCTTTTCTGAGAGCAAGGTGCACCTTTTTCCAAATGGCTCTGAGATGGGAGGTTAAGGTAAGCGAGGAGACTGAGGAATGATGAAAAAAAGAATTAGCTCTGGGGTGAAAACCAAAAACTGAAAAGAATGGAGACTCTTTAGTGGAGGAATGACAAGAATTATTGTAAGCAAATTCAGCCAACGGAAGAAACTCGGACCAATCATTCTGGAGTTTGGCTGAATACAAGCGCAAATATTGTTTCAATGATTGGTTAACTCGTTCGGTTTGCCCGTTGGATTGTGGGTGGTAACCGGATGTTAACGACAATTTCATCTTCAATGAGGCACAAAAACATTTCCAGAATTGTGCGATGAATTGTGGACCCCGATCAGAAACAATATCAGTAGGCAACCCATGAAGCCTGAATACATGGCGGAGAAACAAAACTGCCAACCCTTGGGCAAAAGGCAATCGGGGAAGAGCAATAAAATGAGCCATTTTACTAAAACGGTCCACTACCACCCATATGACTCGGAATCCGGCTGAAAGGGGAAGGTCAACCACAAAATCAATGGAAATATGAGACCACGGCCTGAGAGGAACATTTAAGGGCATAAGTTGCCCGATGGGCAAGGAACGGGGAACCTTATGCTGTGCACAAACCTGACATGAATAAACAAATTCCTTGACGTCTTTAGAAAGACCAGGCCACCATACTGAGCGAGAGACTAACTCCAATGTCTTAGAGACTCCTGGATGCCCTGAAACTTTGTTATCATGGAATTCCGTTAAAACAGTAACTCTCAAAAACTCAGGGACGTAAAGACGACCAGCAGGAGTAATTCTAGGAGCTTGGTGTTGAAGCTGTTTTAACTGGGTAAATAAATCTTGTGTGAGGCCCGCCCAGATGACCGAAGATGGAAGTATGGGGGTAACAGGATTGTTATTGTGAACCGGAAGAAAGCTATGTGACAGGGCATCAGCCTTAGTATTCTTGGAACCAGGCCTGAAAGTGATTATAAATTTGAAACGCGTAAAAAATAATGCCCAACGTGCCTGCCGGGCATTAAGCCGCTTAGCCGATTCAATGTATTGCAGGTTCTTATGGTCAGTCAATACCGAAATAGTATGTTTTGCTCCCTCCAGCCAATGCCTCCACTCCTCGAAAGCCCATTTTACCGCCAGTAACTCCCGATTACCAACGTCATAGTTGGATTCAGCGGAGGAGAATTTCCTGGACATAAAGGCACAAGGATGTAACTCCAGAGACTCCGGATCCTTTTGAGAAAGGATAGCCCCCACTCCAACCTCCGAGGCATCAACCTCCACCACAAAGGGCAATTCCGGATTAGAATGTCTGAGGACTGGAGCCGAGACAAAGGCTTGTTTCAAGGCCCGGAAGGACAACTCAGCTTCACGCGACCAGTTGGTAGGATCCGCTCCTTTCTTTGTCAGAGCTACAATGGGAGCAACCAGGTCAGAAAAAGAATGAATGAACCTCCTATAATAATTTGCAAACCCTAAAAAACGCTTAATTGCTTTTAAATTGGTGGGTTGCACCCAACTAAGGATGGCCTGGAGTTTCTTTGGTTCCATGGAAAATCCCTGAGGGGAAATTATGTACCCTAAAAAAGATACTTCCGTGACATGAAACTCACACTTCTCCAGCTTGGCATATAAATGATTCTCACATAACTTTTGAAGAACCAGACGCACCTGGGTAACATGTTGTTCCATTGATTTAGAAAAAATCAGGATGTCGTCTAAGTAAACGACCACGAATTTCCCTAGGAAGTCACGGAGCACATCGTTAATGAGGTCTTGAAAAACTGCCGGAGCATTGGACAGGCCGAACGGCATCACCAGGTATTCGTAGTGACCCGACTGAGTACTGAAGGCCGTTTTCCACTCATCTCCAGATTTAATTCGGATGAGGTTGTACGCTCCTCTAAGGTCAATTTTAGATAAAAATCACAGCAGAACGTAACTGATCAAAGAGTACAGAAATCAACGGCAAAGGATAGGTGTTTTTAACTGAGATCTTATTCAGGGCTCTAAAATCAATGCAAGGTCTAAGCGAGCCATCCTTTTTCTCCACAAAGAAGAAGCCTGCACTTAAAGGAGATTTTGATGGTCTAATAAATCCTTTCTCAAGGCTCTCCTTTACATAATCATTCAAAGCCGCAGTTTCTGGCCCGAATAATGCATATAATCTTCCCTTTGGCAATGCGGCACCAGGAATTAACTCAATAGCACAATCATAAGGCCGATGGGGAGGCAGAATGTCTGCATTGCCTTTGGAGAAAACATCAGCAAACTCCTGGTATTCCACCGGAATGAGTTCTGGAATGATAGCTGCTACTCTGACTGGAAACGTGATACATTCCTTATCACAAAAAGTACCCCAATGTGAAATCTCCCCCGACCGCCAATCAATGGTGGGATTATGAAAGGCCAGCCAAGGGTGACCCAGAACAACTGGAACTGCTGGGCAATGTGTAAGAAAGAACTCGATTTTCTCGGAATGTAGAGCTCCTACTGTAAGTAGTACAGGGGGTGTACGGAGAGAAATAATCCCATTAGACAGCGGACTCCCATCTAAGCCATGCATGGTGACACACCTACCCAAAGGTAACTGAGGAATGCCTAAGGCCTTAGCCCAAGTTAAATCCATAAAGTTTCCTGCAGCTCCACTGTCAACAAAAGCCGACACCGAAGAACTGAGGCTGCCAAAGGAAACTTTAACTGGGACTAAAAGGGAGTTATTCGAGGAGATAAGCTGCAGACCTAGGTGAACCCCCTCACAATTCACCTGGTCAAAGCGTTTCCCGACTTGTTCGGACAATTACGAGCAAAATGTCCCTTACCCCCACAGTACAGACAAAGACCAGAATTTTGCCTTCTGGCTCTTTCTTCATTAGACAGCCGGGAGAGACCCATCTGCATGGTCTCCTCTACGTCTTCAGGAATGGAATATACACACGGACTTGACCTTACAGGTGCTCCTTTTTCAGCCCTCCGCTCTCTAAGACGACGATCAATCTTAATAGAAAGCGCCATGAGTTTATCGAGAGTCTCAGGAGCGGGGTACTGAAGGAGACTGTCTTTTATAGACTCTGATAAGCCGAGGCGAAACTGACTGCGCAGGGCTGGGTCATTCCAGCCACAGTCGTTCGACCAACGGCGAAACTCCGTACAATAAACCTCTGCAGGATTTCTACCCTGTCTGAGAGCGCGCAACTGACTTTCAGCGGACGCCTCTCTATCAGGGTCATCATACAAGAGCCCTAAAGACTCAAAAAAAGCGTCAACTGACAACAATGCCGGATCCTCTGCTCTTAAACCAAACGCCCAGGTCTGAGGATCCCCCTGGAGCAAAGAAATAATAAACCCGACCCGCTGAGATTCAGTACCCGAGGAAGTCGGTCTTAAACAAAAATAAAGTTTACAGGATTCTTTAAAATTAAAAAACTCTTTTCTATCACCAGAAAAACGGTCAGGCAAATGCATCTTTGGTTCAGGGACTACCCTTGGGGAAGCCCGCAAAAGATCTTCCTGCGACTTCACCCGAAGAGAAAGATCCTGAACCATCTGAGTAAGTTCTTGAATCTGGCTGACTAAGAGCTGACCAGGATTTGGCCCTAAACCTGTTGGATTCATGAGGCCGATAAACTCTCACAAAACTGAATGAGAAAAAATTAAACCCCGTTTAATTTTAAGTTTTGGTATGGCCGGTAATAATGTTATGATTCCAGCACTCTGGTCAGAGAAGATCTTATGGCAAGGACTGGAGCACTGGAACGGAATGCTGGGGAAGGGAGCAGGACAGGAAAATAGCCCCTGGCGCCCTAACTCTGTTGTCTCACCCGTGTTGTCAGAAATCCCCTGCGAGACTATGGTTTCTTGAGCCCTTGGCAGCCGCGTTTGAAGGGCGGATTATGTCTGCCCAACTTCGATGCCCCCCGGTCTTAATGAGAGACAAAGGGAATCCTGAGACAGGGTGATAACAAGAGGCCCTCTAACTAAACAACCAGGCCAGGGGCTAAGCAAACTCAAAACTATAATATGTGCAGAGAAACCGCCAGGAAAAAGGACAACCAAAATATCCACTTGTCCAATTCTCCTACCCGGCACCGCCAAGTACCAGAGAGGACTTGTGGAAGCGGAACCCTCCGCAAATGCTCCAAACACAAAATATAAAAGGTAAAGCGGCTGAGCCGCAACACACGGCAGAGCCGCAACTCACGAACACCACTGGATATAAAACGGTGATCAGTCAGGACTCCAGGGAACCAAACGACCTCTTGGGATGAGATGACAACTCCCGAATACCGGACTTCTGCGGACTGGAATGACCGGATACAGCAGGACTGGAAACAGACTCTCAGCAAACAAAGGCAGCATGCAGGAAGCTATTACCGGCGTCTGTGAGAAGCCCTGGGAGTGTATTTAACAAGGAGTCCTCCAATCAGCTGCTAAAGGCTGATTAGAATAAATGCCGTGCAGCTGCCTTGCTGCACGGCCAGAGAGCAGGTGAATATCTTAATTTCCTAAAGCCTAGCAACGGGGAACGCGGTCCGCCAGTGGCGTCCCCGTTGCTAGGGTCCGTGCGGCTCAGCGCGCCCGGCGTCTAGCGTTGCTAGGGAGCCGGCAGGTGTACGTGCACGGCGTCTCTAGTTGCTAGGCGCCGGGCCGCGCAGACCATCAAGCGGACCCCGGCGCCTAACAGTATGACTCCCAAAAACAACAACCGCGTCATTGGGACCAACTGCGATTTTGGCAAGTTTAGGAGCCAACCATGTTGTTGAAGAACTGTCAGGGAGAGTGCAATGTTTTGCACCAACTGGTCCCTGGATCTCGCCTTTATCAGGAGATCATCCAAGTACGGGATAATTGTGACTCCTTGCTTGCGAAGGAGAACCATAATTTCCGCCATCACCCTGGTGAAAATCCTCGGAGCCGTAGACAGACCAAACGGCAATGTCTGAAATTGGTAATGACAATCCTGAATTGCAAACCTTAGGTAGCTTGAGGCAGTGGCTAAATGGGAACATGTAAGTAGGCATCCTTTATGTCTACCAAAACCATGAAATCTCCGTCCTCCGGACTGGAGATCACTGCCCTGAGAAATTCCATCTTGAAATTGAATTTCTTTAGGAAGAAATTGAGGGATTTCAGATTTAAGATTGGTCTGACTGAGCCGTCCGGCTTCGGGACCACGAAGAGGTTTGAATAAAAACCTTCTCCCTGCTGACTAAGGCCAATTTGAACAATCGGTGAGGGGGAACGTCTTGAAACCCCAGTTTGTACCCTTGGGACACTATTTGTAAAACCCACGAGTCCAGGTCCGAATGAATCCAGAACTGACTGAAGAGTTTTAGACGTGCCCCCACTGGTGTGGGCTCCTGCAAGAAAGCCCCAGTGTCATGCAGTGGATTTGGCAGAAGCAGAGGACAATCTCTGGTCCTGCGATCTTGAAGAGGCTACAGACCTCTTCCTTTTCCTTACTCTACCTGCAAAGAAAGGGGAATCTAAACTTCTTGCATATCTATTGGGCCAAAATGACTGCGGTAGATAATGATGCGTCTTCATCCGTTGACAGGGAACATAGGGCAAGAAGGTTGACTTACCATTGAAATGAGGATGCATCTTGCTGCCTTTCCAATGAAGCAAGTTTAATTTAGTAATAGGTGAAAAACCATCCTTACAAAGGTGTTAATCAGAGACTTGGCTTTGTGGACACTTTTCAGAGAACAAATTTGTTAGCATAAAAATAAAGCCAGAAAATGAAGAGCTGTTTAATCACTCAATTGGATTTTTCTGCCAGCATATTTTTTTTCTCTGCAACCCACTGCTAAATTGTGCTTCCTAGCTGTTTTTATAAAATCACTGAATCAAATCTAACTCTGATTACATCAGAGAAGGCCAGGTACCCTACACCATAACAGGGGGTTTGAAATTTTGACTTGTCTACTTAAAGATCACCAAAATCTGATAACAAGGTCAATTAGGTCCCTGGGTGGGATTGAACCACCAACCTTATGGTTAATAGCCATACATACTAACTGATTGCGCCACAGAGACACTTTGCAAAAGTCCATACTGACAAAGGCTAATAAGCATTCATCTAAAACGTTTCCTAGAAAAACTTTAAAAAGTCAATAATCTGGAGAGTTTTTGTAAGATGTTTCTTCCATCAACCAACGAAGAAACACATTGGTACTTTCCCATGATGAGTGAGTGCTTCAGGATCTCTTGCACTTACATGTGCAGCAGAGTACTGCAATGGAAGCATGCTGGGCCCATAACCCAGAGGTAGGCAGATTGAAACTATCCTCTGCTATATGCATTTTTTTTTGTTAATTAAAGTAATCCAAAACTGGGATTGATATTTTGTCTCTTTTATTTTTACTTAAAGTACAATAACTTTTACCATTTTAATTTGTTTTAATAGTATATTGACAGTATTGTTTTCTTTCAAAAATCCACTTCATTTTCTTTACCCTATTATTAAAATGGTAATTGACAAAAACAAACTACATTGTCACCAGAAGAGCAATACAAAATGTACAAGTGATATATTAAAATCATCTTTCCAGCTTGAATTTCAATGATGCATTGGGTCAACAATTTTGTGAGAAACATCTTCACCCTTAAATAAAGATTTTCTTAATTCCTTACCTGTGTGCTAATTAGATATCACCTTGTTTTCACATTAAACAGACTTCCACATGAGAAAGCAGCAAGGATGCAGTGGCGTTAATGTTTCCTGGTGTCAACCTGTATTATTTCAGTAGACATTGAAATGAGGATACATCTTGCTGCCTTTCCAATGAAGCAAGTTTAATTTAGTAATAGGTGAAAAACCATCCCTACAAAGGTGTTAATCAGAGACTTGGCTTTGTGGACACTTTTCAGAGAACAAATTTGTTAGCATAAAAATAAAGCCAGAAAATGAAGAGCTGTTTAATCACGCAATTTGATTTTTTTGCCAGCATATTTCTTTTTCTCTGCAACCCACTGCTAAATTGTGCTTCCTAGATGTTTTTATAAAATCACTGAATCAAATCTAACTCTGATTACATCAGAGAAGGCCAGGTACCCTACACCATAACAGGGGGTATGAAATTTGACTTGTCTACTTAAAGATCACCAAAATCTGATAACAAGGTCAATTACGTCCCTGGGTGGGATTGAACCACCAACCTTTTGGTTAATAGCCGTACACACTAACTGATTGCGCCACAGAGACACTTTTCAAAACAACATACTGACAAATGCTAATAAGCATTCATCTAAAACGTTTCCTAGAAAAACTTAAAAAAGTCAATAATCTGGAGAGTTTTTGTAAGATGTTTCTTCTATCAACCAACGAAGAAACACATTGGTACTTTCCCATGATGAGTGAGTGCTTCAGGATCTCTTGCACTTACATGTGCAGCAGAGTACAGCAATGGAAGCATGCTGGGCCCATAACCCAGAGGTAGGCAGATTGAAACTATCCTCTGCTATATGCATTTTTTTTTGTTAATTAAAGTAATCCAAAACTGGGATTGATATTTTGGCTCTTTTATTTTTACTTAAAGTACAATAACTTTTACCATTTTAATTTGTTTTAATAGTATATTGACAGTATTGTTTTCTTTCAAAAATCCACTTCATTTTCTTTACCCTATTATTAAAATGGTAATTGACAAAAACAAACTACATTGTCACCAGAAGAGCAATACAAAATGTACAAGTGATATATTAAAATCATCTTTCCAGCTTGAATTTCAATGATGCATTGGGTCAACAATTTTGTGAGAAACATCTTCACCCTTAAATAAAGATTTTCTTAATTCCTTACCTGTGTGCTAATTAGATATCACCTTGTTTTCACATTAAACAGACTTCCACATGAGAAAGCAGCAAGGATGCAGTGGCGTTAATGTTTCCTGGTGTCAACCTGTATTATTTCAGTAGACATTGAAATGAGGATGCATCTTGCTGCCTTTCCAATGAAGCAAGTTTAATTTAGTAATAGGTGAAAAACCATCCTTACAAAGGTGTTAATCAGAGACTTGGCTTTGTGGACACTTTTCAGAGAACAAATTTGTTAGCATAAAAATAAAGCCAGAAAATAAAGAGCTGTTTAATCACTCAATTGGATTTTTCTGCCAGCATATTTTTTTTCTCTGCAACCCACTGCTAAATTGTGCTTCCTAGCTGTTTTTATAAAATCACTGAATCAAATCTAACTCTGATTACATCAGAGAAGGCCAGGTACCCTACACCATAACAGAGAGTTTGAAATTTTGACTTGTCTACTTAAAGATCACCAAAATCTGATAACAAGGTCAATTAGGTCCCTGGGTGGGATTGAACCACCAACCTTTTGGTTAATAGCCGTACATACTAACTGATTGCGCCACAGAGACACTTTGCAAAAGTCCATACTGACAAAGGCTAATAAGCATTCATCTAAAACGTTTCCTAGAAAAACTTTAAAAAGTCAATAATCTGGAGAGTTTTTGTAAGATGTTTCTTCCATCTACCAACGAAGAAACACATTGGTACTTTCCCATGATGAGTGAGTGCTTCAGGATCTCTTGCACTTACATGTGCAGTAGAGTACTGCAATGGAAGCATGCTGGGCCCATAACCCAGAGGTAGGCAGATTGAAACTATCCTCTGCTATATGCATTTTTTTTTGTTAATTAAAGTAATCCAAAACTGGGATTGATATTTTGTCTCTTTTATTTTTACTTAAAGTACAATAACTTTTACCATTTTAATTTGTTTTAATAGTATATTGACAGTATTGTTTTCTTTCAAAAATCCACTTCATTTTCTTTACCCTATTATTAAAATGGTAATTGACAAAAACAAACTACATTGTCACCAGAAGAGCAATACAAAATGTACAAGTGATATATTAAAATCATCTTTCCAGCTTGAATTTCAATGATGCATTGGGTCAACAATTTTGTGAGAAACATCTTCACCCTTAAATAAAGATTTTCTTAATTCCTTACCTGTGTGCTAATTAGATATCACCTTGTTTTCACATTAAACAGACTTCCACATGAGAAAGCAGCAAGGATGCAGTGGCGTTAATGTTTCCTGGTGTCAACCTGTATTATTTCAGTAGACATTGAAATGAGGATACATCTTGCTGCCTTTCCAATGAAGCAAGTTTAATTTAGTAATAGGTGAAAAACCATCCCTACAAAGGTGTTAATCAGAGACTTGGCTTTGTGGACACTTTTCAGAGAACAAATTTGTTAGCATAAAAATAAAGCCAGAAAATGAAGAGCTGTTTAATCACGCAATTTGATTTTTTTGCCAGCATATTTCTTTTTCTCTGCAACCCACTGCTAAATTGTGCTTCCTAGATGTTTTTATAAAATCACTGAATCAAATCTAACTCTGATTACATCAGAGAAGGCCAGGTACCCTACACCATAACAGGGGGTATGAAATTTGACTTGTCTACTTAAAGATCACCAAAATCTGATAACAAGGTCAATTACGTCCCTGGGTGGGATTGAACCACCAACCTTTTGGTTAATAGCCGTACACACTAACTGATTGCGCCACAGAGACACTTTTCAAAACAACATACTGACAAATGCTAATAAGCATTCATCTAAAACGTTTCCTAGAAAAACTTAAAAAAGTCAATAATCTGGAGAGTTTTTGTAAGATGTTTCTTCTATCAACCAACGAAGAAACACATTGGTACTTTCCCATGATGAGTGAGTGCTTCAGGATCTCTTGCACTTACATGTGCAGCAGAGTACAGCAATGGAAGCATGCTGGGCCCATAACCCAGAGGTAGGCAGATTGAAACTATCCTCTGCTATATGCATTTTTTTTTGTTAATTAAAGTAATCCAAAACTGGGATTGATATTTTGGCTCTTTTATTTTTACTTAAAGTACAATAACTTTTACCATTTTAATTTGTTTTAATAGTATATTGACAGTATTGTTTTCTTTCAAAAATCCACTTCATTTTCTTTACCCTATTATTAAAATGGTAATTGACAAAAACAAACTACATTGTCACCAGAAGAGCAATACAAAATGTACAAGTGATATATTAAAATCATCTTTCCAGCTTGAATTTCAATGATGCATTGGGTCAACAATTTTGTGAGAAACATCTTCACCCTTAAATAAAGATTTTCTTAATTCCTTACCTGTGTGCTAATTAGATATCACCTTGTTTTCACATTAAACAGACTTCCACATGAGAAAGCAGCAAGGATGCAGTGGCGTTAATGTTTCCTGGTGTCAACCTGTATTATTTCAGTAGACATTGAAATGAGGATGCATCTTGCTGCCTTTCCAATGAAGCAAGTTTAATTTAGTAATAGGTGAAAAACCATCCTTACAAAGGTGTTAATCAGAGACTTGGCTTTGTGGACACTTTTCAGAGAACAAATTTGTTAGCATAAAAATAAAGCCAGAAAATAAAGAGCTGTTTAATCACTCAATTGGATTTTTCTGCCAGCATATTTTTTTTCTCTGCAACCCACTGCTAAATTGTGCTTCCTAGCTGTTTTTATAAAATCACTGAATCAAATCTAACTCTGATTACATCAGAGAAGGCCAGGTACCCTACACCATAACAGAGAGTTTGAAATTTTGACTTGTCTACTTAAAGATCACCAAAATCTGATAACAAGGTCAATTAGGTCCCTGGGTGGGATTGAACCACCAACCTTTTGGTTAATAGCCGTACATACTAACTGATTGCGCCACAGAGACACTTTGCAAAAGTCCATACTGACAAAGGCTAATAAGCATTCATCTAAAACGTTTCCTAGAAAAACTTTAAAAAGTCAATAATCTGGAGAGTTTTTGTAAGATGTTTCTTCCATCTACCAACGAAGAAACACATTGGTACTTTCCCATGATGAGTGAGTGCTTCAGGATCTCTTGCACTTACATGTGCAGTAGAGTACTGCAATGGAAGCATGCTGGGCCCATAACCCAGAGGTAGGCAGATTGAAACTATCCTCTGCTATATGCATTTTTTTTTGTTAATTAAAGTAATCCAAAACTGGGATTGATATTTTGTCTCTTTTATTTTTACTTAAAGTACAATAACTTTTACCATTTTAATTTGTTTTAATAGTATATTGACAGTATTGTTTTCTTTCAAAAATCCACTTCATTTTCTTTACCCTATTATTAAAATGGTAATTGACAAAAACAAACTACATTGTCACCAGAAGAGCAATACAAAATGTACAAGTGATATATTAAAATCATCTTTCCAGCTTGAATTTCAATGATGCATTGGGTCAACAAATTTGTGAGAAACATCTTCACCCTTAAATAAAGATTTTCTTAATTCCTTACCTGTGTGCTAATTAGATATCACCTTGTTTTCACATTAAACAGACTTCCACATGAGAAAGCAGCAAGGAAGCAGTGGCGTTAATGTTTCCTGGTGTCAACTTGTATTATTTCAGTAGACATTGAAATGAGGATGCATCTTGCTGCCTTTCCAATGAAGCAAGTTTAATTTAGTAATAGGTGAAAAAACATCCTTACAAAGGTGTTAATCAGAGACTTGGCTTTGTGGACACTTTTCAGAGAACAAATTTGTTAGCATAAAAATAAAGCCAGAAAATGAAGAGCTGTTTAATCACTCGATTGGATTTTTCTGCCAGCATATTTTTTTTCTCTGCAACCCACTGCTAAATTGTGCTTCCTAGCTGTTTTTTATAAAATCACTGAATCAAATCTAACTCTGATTACATCAGAGAAGGCCATGTACCCTACACCCTAAGAGGGGGTTTGAAATTTTGACTTGTCTACTTAAATATCACCAAAATCTGACCACAAGTTTAATTACGTCCCTGGGTGGGATTGAACCACCAACCTTTTGGTTAATAACCGAACACACTAACCGATTGCGCCACAGAGACACTTTGCAAAAAGTGCATACTGACAAAGGCTAATAAGCATACATCTAGAACGTTTCCTAGAAAAACATTAAAAAATCAATAATCTGGAGAGTTTTTGTAAGATGTTTCTTCCATCAACCAACGAATAAACACATTGGTACTTTCCCATGATGAGTGAGTGCTTCAGGATCTCTTGCACTTACATGTGCAGCAGAGTACTGCAATGGAAGCATGCTGGACCCATAACCCAGAGGTAGGCAGATTGAAACTATCCTTTGCTATATGCATTTTTTTTGTTAATTTAAGTAATCAAAACTGGGATTGATATTTTTGCTCTTTTATTTTTACTTAAAGTACAATAACTTTTACCATTTTAATTTGTTTTAATAGTATATTGACAGTATAGTTTTCTTTCAAAAATCCACTTAATTTTCTTTACCCTGTTATTAAAATGGTAATTGACAAAAAAAACTACATTGTCACCAGAAGAGCAATACAAAATGTACAAGTGATATATTAAAATCATCTTTCCAGCTTGAATTTCAATGATGCATTGGGGCAACAATTTTGTGAGAAACATCTTCACCCTTAAATAAAGATTTTTGTAATTCCTTACCTGTGTGCTAATTAGATATCACCTTGTTTTCACATTAAACAGACTTCCACATGAGAAAGCAGCAAGGATGCAGTGGCGTTAATGTTTCCTGGTGTCAACCTGTATTATTTCAGTAGACATTGAAATGAGGATGCATCTTGCTGCCTTTCCAATGAAGCAAGTTTAATTTAGTAATAGGTGAAAAACCATCCCTACAAAGGTGTTAATCAGAGACTTGGCTTTGTGGACACTTTTCAGAGAACAAATTTGTTAGCATAAAAATAAAGCAAGAAAATTAAGAGCTGTTAAATCACACAATTTGATTTTTTTGCCAGCATATTTCTTTTTCTCTGCAACCCACTGCTAAATTGTGCTTCCTAGACGTTTTTATAAAATCACTGAATCAAATCTAACTCTGATTACATCAGAGAAGGCCAGGTACCCTACACCATAACAGGGGGTATGAAATTTGACTTGTCTACTTAAAGATCACCAAAATCTGATAACAAGGTCAATTACGTCCCTGGGTGGGATTGAACCACCAACCTTTTGGTTAATAGCCGTACACACTAACTGATTGCGCCACAGAGACACTTTGCAAAAGTACATACTGACAAAGGCTAATAAGCATTCATCTAAAACGTTTCCTAGAAAAACTTAATAAAGTCAATAATCTGGAGAGTTTTTGTAAGATGTTTCTTCTATCAACCAACGAAGAAACACATTGGTACTTTCCCATGATGAGTGAGTGCTTCAGGATCTCTTGCACTTACATGTGCAGCAGAGTACAGCAATGGAAGCATGCTGGGCCCATAACCCAGAGGTAGGCAGATTGAAACTATCCTCTGCTATATGCATTTTTTTGTTTGTTAATTAAAGTAATCCAAAACTGGGATTGATATTTTGGCTCTTTTATTTTTACTTAAAGTACAATAACTTTTACCATTTTAATTTGTTTTAATAGTATATTGACAGTATTGTTTTCTTTCAAAAATCCACTTAATTTTCTTTACCCTATTATTAAAATGGTAATTGACAAAAACAAACTACATTGTCACCAGAAGAGCAATACAAAATGTACAAGTGATATATTAAAATCATCTTTCCAGCTTGAATTTCAATGATGCATTGGGGCAACGATTTTGTGAGAAACATCTTCACCCTTAAATAAAGATTTTCTTAATTCCTTACCTGTGTGCTAATTAGATATCACCTTGTTTTCGCATTAAACAGACTTCCACATGAGAAAGCAGCAAGGATGCAGTGGCGTTAATGTTTCCTGGTGTCAACCTGTATTATTTCAGTAGACATTGAAATGAGGATACATCTTGCTGCCTTTCCAATGAAGCAAGTTTAATTTAGTAATAGGTGAAAAACCATCCCTACAAAGGTGTTAATCAGAGACTTGGCTTTGTGGACACTTTTCAGAGAACAAATTTGTTAGCATAAAAATAAATCCAGAAAATGAAGAGCTGTTTAATCACGCAATTTGATTTTTTTGCCAGCATATTTCTTTTTCTCTGCAACCCACTGCTAAATTGTGCTTCCTAGATGTTTTTATAAAATCACTGAATCAAATCTAACTCTGATTACATCAGAGAAGGCCAGGTACCCTACAACATAACAGGGGGTATGAAATTTGACTTGTCTACTTAAAGATCACCAAAATCTGATAACAAGGTCAATTACGTCCCTGGGTGGGATTGAACCACCAACCTTTTGGTTAATAGCCGTACACACTAACTGATTGCGCCACAGAGACACTTTGCAAAAGTACATACTGACAAATGCTAATAAGCATTCATCTAAAACGTTTCCTAGAAAAACTTAAAAAAGTCAATAATCTGGAGCGTTTTTGTAAGATGTTTCTTCTATCAACCAACGAAGAAACACATTGGTACTTTCCCATGATGAGTGAGTGCTTCAGGATCTCTTGCACTTACATGTGCAGCAGAGTACAGCAATGGAAGCATGCTGGGCCCATAACCCAGAGGTAGGCAGATTGAAACTATCCTCTGCTATATGCATTTTTTTGTTTGTTAATTAAAGTAATCCAAAACTGGGATTGATATTTTGGCTCTTTTATTTTTACTTAAAGTACAATAACTTTTACCATTTTAATTTGTTTTAATAGTATATTGACAGTATTGTTTTCTTTCAAAAATCCACTTCATTTTCTTTACCCTATTATTAAAATGGTAATTGACAAAAACAAACTACATTGTCACCAGAAGAGCAATACAAAATGTACAAGTGATATATTAAAATCATCTTTCCAGCTTGAATTTCAATGATGCATTGGGGCAACGATTTTGTGAGAAACATCTTCACCCTTAAATAAAGATTTTCTTAATTCCTTACCTGTGTGCTAATTAGATATCACCTTGTTTTCACATTAAACAGACTTCCACATGAGAAAGCAGCAAGGATGCAGTGGCGTTAATGTTTCCTGGTGTCAACCTGTATTATTTCAGTAGACATTGAAATGAGGATGCATCTTGCTGCCTTTCCAATGAAGCAAGTTTAATTTAGTAATAGGTGAAAAACCATCCTTACAAAGGTGTTAATCAGAGACTTGGCTTTGTGGACACTTTTCAGAGAACAAATTTGTTAGCATAAAAATAAAGCCAGAAAATGAAGAGCTGTTTAATCACTCAATTGGATTTTTTTTGCCAGCATATTTTTTTTCTCTGCAACCCACTGCTAAATTGTGCTTCCTAGCTGTTTTTTTATAAAATCACTGAATCAAATCTAACTCTGATTACATCAGAGAAGGCCAGGTACCCTACACAATAAGAGGGGGTTTGAAATTTTGACTTGTCTACTTAAATATCACCAAAATCTGATCACAAGGTCAAATACGTTCCTGGGTGGGATTGAACCACCAACCTTTTGGTTAATAGCCTTACACACTAACCAATTGCACCACAGAGACACTTTGCAAAAAGTACATACTGACAAAGGCTAATAAGCATTCATCAAGAACGTTTCCTAGAAAAACTTTAAAAAGTCAATAATCTGGAGAGTTTTTGTAAGATGTTTCTTCCATCAACCAACGAAGAAACACATTGGTACTTTCCCATGATGAGTGAGTGCTTCAGGATCTCTTGCACTTACATGTGCAGCAGAGTACTGCAATGGAAGCATGCTGGGCCCATAACCCAGAGGTAGGCAGATTGAAACTATCCTCTGCTATATGCATTTTTTTTTGTTAATTAAAGTAATCCAAAACTGGGATTGATATTTTGTCTCTTTTATTTTTACTTAAAGTACAATAACTTTTACCATTTTAATTTGTTTTAATAGTATATTGACAGTATTGTTTTCTTTCAAAAATCCACTTCATTTTCTTTACCCTATTATTAAAATGGTAATTGACAAAAACAAACTACATTGTCACCAGAAGAGCAATACAAAATGTACAAGTGATATATTAAAATCATCTTTCCAGCTTGAATTTCAATGATGCATTGGGTCAACAAATTTGTGAGAAACATCTTCACCCTTAAATAAAGATTTTCTTAATTCCTTACCTGTGTGCTAATTAGATATCACCTTGTTTTCACATTAAACAGACTTCCACATGAGAAAGCAGCAAGGATGCAGTGGCGTTAATGTTTCCTGGTGTCAACCTGTATTATTTCAGTAGACATTGAAATGAGGATGCATCTTGCTGCCTTTCCAATGAAGCAAGTTTAATTTAGTAATAGGTGAAAAACCATCCTTACAAAGGTGTTAATCAGAGACTTGGCTTTGTGGACACTTTTCAGAGAACAAATTTGTTAGCATAAAAATAAAGCAAGAAAATTAAGAGCTGTTAAATCACACAATTTGATTTTTTTGCCAGCATATTTCTTTTTCTCTGCAACCCACTGCTAAATTGTGCTTCCTAGACGTTTTTATAAAATCACTGAATCAAATCTAACTCTGATTACATCAGAGAAGGCCAGGTACCCTACACCATAACAGGGGGTATGAAATTTGACTTGTCTACTTAAAGATCACCAAAATCTGATAACAAGGTCAATTACGTCCCTGGGTGGGATTGAACCACCAACCTTTTGGTTAATAGCCGCACACACTAACTGATTGCGCCACAGAGACACTTTGCAAAAGTACATACTGACAAAGGCTAATAAGCATTCATCTAAAACGTTTCCAAGAAAAACTTAATAAAGTCAATAATCTGGAGAGTTTTTGTAAGATGTTTCTTCTATCAACCAACGAAGAAACACATTGGTACTTTCCCATGATGAGTGAGTGCTTCAGGATCTCTTGCACTTACATGTGCAGCAGAGTACAGCAATGGAAGCATGCTGGGCCCATAACCCAGAGGTAGGCAGATTGAAACTATCCTCTGCTATATGCATTTTTTTGTTTGTTAATTAAAGTAATCCAAAACTGGGATTGATATTTTGTCTCTTTTATTTTTACTTAAAGTACAATAACTTTTACCATTTTAATTTGTTTTAATAGTATATTGACAGTATTGTTTTCTTTCAAAAATCCACTTCATTTTCTTTACCCTATTATTAAAATGGTAATTGACAAAAACAAACTACATTGTCACCAGAAGAGCAATACAAAATGTACAAGTGATATATTAAAATCATCTTTCCAGCTTGAATTTCAATGATGCATTGGGGCAACGATTTTGTGAGAAACATCTTCACCCTTAAATAAAGATTTTCTTAATTCCTTACCTGTGTGCTAATTAGATATCACCTTGTTTTCACATTAAACAGACTTCCACATGAGAAAGCAGCAAGGATGCAGTGGCGTTAATGTTTCCTGGTGTCAACCTGTATAATTTCAGTAGACATTGAAATGAGGATGCATCTTGCTGCCTTTCCAATGAAGCAAGTTTAATTTAGTAATAGGTGAAAAACCATCCTTACAAAGGTGTTAATCAGAGACTTGGCTTTGTGGACACCTTTCAGAGAACAAATTTGTTAGCATAAAAATAAAGCCAGAAAATAAAGAGCTGTTTAATCACTCAATTGGATTTTTCTGCCAGCATATTTTTTTTCTCTGCAACCCACTGCTAAATTGTGCTTCCTAGCTGTTTTTATAAAATCACTGAATCAAATCTAACTCTGATTACATCAGAGAAGGCCAGGTACCCTACACCATAACAGGGGGTTTGAAATTTTGACTTGTCTACTTAAAGATCACCAAAATCTGATAACAAGGTCAATTAGGTCCCTGGGTGGGATTGAACCACCAACCTTTTGGTTAATAGCCGTACATACTAACTGATTGCGCCACAGAGACACTTTGCAAAAGTACATACTGACAAAGGCTAATAAGCATTCATCTAAAACGTTTCCTAGAAAAAATTAATAAAGTCAATAATCTGGAGAGTTTTTGTAAGATGTTTCTTCTATCAACCAACTAAGAAACACATTGGTACTTTCCCATGATGAGTGAGTGCTTCAGGATCTCTTGCACTTACATGTGCAGCAGAGTACAGCAATGGAAGCATGCTGGGCCCATAACCCAGAGGTAGGCAGATTGAAACTATCCTCTGCTATATGCATTTTTTTGTTTGTTAATTAAAGTAATCCAAAACTGGGATTGATATTTTGTCTCTTTTATTTTTACTTAAAGTACAATAACTTTTACCATTTTAATTTGTTTTAATAGTATATTGACAGTATTGTTTTCTTTCAAAAATCCACTTCATTTTCTTTACCCTATTATTAAAATGGTAATTGACAAAAACAAACTACATTGTCACCAGAAGAGCAATACAAAATGTACAAGTGATATATTAAATTCATCTTTCCAGCTTGAATTTCAATGATGCATTGGGTCAACAATTTTGTGAGAAACATCTTCACCCTTAAATAAAGATTTTCTTAATTCCTTACCTGTGTGCTAATTAGATATCACCTTGTTTTCACATTAAACAGACTTCCACATGAGAAAGCAGCAAGGATGCAGTGGCGTTAATGTTTCCTGGTGTCAACCTGTATTATTTCAGTAGACATTGAAATGAGGATGCATCTTGCTGCCTTTCCAATGAAGCAAGTTTAATTTAGTAATAGGTGAAAAACCATCCTTACAAAGGTGTTAATCAGAGACTTGGCTTTGTGGACACTTTTCAGAGAACAAATTTGTTAGCATAAAAATAAAGCCAGAAAATGAAGAGCTGTTTAATCACTCAATTGGATTTTTTTTGCCAGCATATTTTTTTTCTCTGCAACCCACTGCTAAATTGTGCTTCCTAGCTGTTTTTTTATAAAATCACTGAATCAAATCTAACTCTGATTACATCAGAGAAGGCCAGGTACCCTACACAATAAGAGGGGGTTTGAAATTTTGACTTGTCTACTTAAATATCACCAAAATCTGATCACAAGGTCAAATACGTTCCTGGGTGGGATTGAACCACCAACCTTTTGGTTAATAGCCTTACACACTAACCAATTGCACCACAGAGACACTTTGCAAAAAGTACATACTGACAAAGGCTAATAAGCATTCATCAAGAACGTTTCCTAGAAAAACTTTAAAAAGTCAATAATCTGGAGAGTTTTTGTAAGATGTTTCTTCCATCAACCAACGAAGAAACACATTGGTACTTTCCCATGATGAGTGAGTGCTTCAGGATCTCTTGCACTTACATGTGCAGCAGAGTACTGCAATGGAAGCATGCTGGGCCCATAACCCAGAGGTAGGCAGATTGAAACTATCCTCTGCTATATGCATTTTTTTTTGTTAATTAAAGTAATCCAAAACTGGGATTGATATTTTGTCTCTTTTATTTTTACTTAAAGTACAATAACTTTTACCATTTTAATTTGTTTTAATAGTTATTGACAGTATTGTTTTCTTTCAAAAATCCACTTCATTTTCTTTACCCTATTATTAAAATGGTAATTGACAAAAACAAACTACATTGTCACCAGAAGAGCAATACAAAATGTACAAGTGATATATTAAAATCATCTTTCCAGCTTGAATTTCAATGATGCATTGGGTCAACAAATTTGTGAGAAACATCTTCACCCTTAAATAAAGATTTTCTTAATTCCTTACCTGTGTGCTAATTAGATATCACCTTGTTTTCACATTAAACAGACTTCCACATGAGAAAGCAGCAAGGATGCAGTGGCGTTAATGTTTCCTGGTGTCAACCTGTATTATTTCAGTAGACATTGAAATGAGGATGCATCTTGCTGCCTTTCCAATGAAGCAAGTTTAATTTAGTAATAGGTGAAAAACCATCCTTACAAAGGTGTTAATCAGAGACTTGGCTTTGTGGACACTTTTCAGAGAACAAATTTGTTAGCATAAAAATAAAGCAAGAAAATTAAGAGCTGTTAAATCACACAATTTGATTTTTTTGCCAGCATATTTCTTTTTCTCTGCAACCCACTGCTAAATTGTGCTTCCTAGACGTTTTTATAAAATCACTGAATCAAATCTAACTCTGATTACATCAGAGAAGGCCAGGTACCCTACACCATAACAGGGGGTATGAAATTTGACTTGTCTACTTAAAGATCACCAAAATCTGATAACAAGGTCAATTACGTCCCTGGGTGGGATTGAACCACCAACCTTTTGGTTAATAGCCGCACACACTAACTGATTGCGCCACAGAGACACTTTGCAAAAGTACATACTGACAAAGGCTAATAAGCATTCATCTAAAACGTTTCCAAGAAAAACTTAATAAAGTCAATAATCTGGAGAGTTTTTGTAAGATGTTTCTTCTATCAACCAACGAAGAAACACATTGGTACTTTCCCATGATGAGTGAGTGCTTCAGGATCTCTTGCACTTACATGTGCAGCAGAGTACAGCAATGGAAGCATGCTGGGCCCATAACCCAGAGGTAGGCAGATTGAAACTATCCTCTGCTATATGCATTTTTTTGTTTGTTAATTAAAGTAATCCAAAACTGGGATTGATATTTTGTCTCTTTTATTTTTACTTAAAGTACAATAACTTTTACCATTTTAATTTGTTTTAATAGTATATTGACAGTATTGTTTTCTTTCAAAAATCCACTTCATTTTCTTTACCCTATTATTAAAATGGTAATTGACAAAAACAAACTACATTGTCACCAGAAGAGCAATACAAAATGTACAAGTGATATATTAAAATCATCTTTCCAGCTTGAATTTCAATGATGCATTGGGGCAACGATTTTGTGAGAAACATCTTCACCCTTAAATAAAGATTTTCTTAATTCCTTACCTGTGTGCTAATTAGATATCACCTTGTTTTCACATTAAACAGACTTCCACATGAGAAAGCAGCAAGGATGCAGTGGCGTTAATGTTTCCTGGTGTCAACCTGTATAATTTCAGTAGACATTGAAATGAGGATGCATCTTGCTGCCTTTCCAATGAAGCAAGTTTAATTTAGTAATAGGTGAAAAACCATCCTTACAAAGGTGTTAATCAGAGACTTGGCTTTGTGGACACCTTTCAGAGAACAAATTTGTTAGCATAAAAATAAAGCCAGAAAATAAAGAGCTGTTTAATCACTCAATTGGATTTTTCTGCCAGCATATTTTTTTTCTCTGCAACCCACTGCTAAATTGTGCTTCCTAGCTGTTTTTATAAAATCACTGAATCAAATCTAACTCTGATTACATCAGAGAAGGCCAGGTACCCTACACCATAACAGGGGGTTTGAAATTTTGACTTGTCTACTTAAAGATCACCAAAATCTGATAACAAGGTCAATTAGGTCCCTGGGTGGGATTGAACCACCAACCTTTTGGTTAATAGCCGTACATACTAACTGATTGCGCCACAGAGACACTTTGCAAAAGTACATACTGACAAAGGCTAATAAGCATTCATCTAAAACGTTTCCTAGAAAAAATTAATAAAGTCAATAATCTGGAGAGTTTTTGTAAGATGTTTCTTCTATCAACCAACTAAGAAACACATTGGTACTTTCCCATGATGAGTGAGTGCTTCAGGATCTCTTGCACTTACATGTGCAGCAGAGTACAGCAATGGAAGCATGCTGGGCCCATAACCCAGAGGTAGGCAGATTGAAACTATCCTCTGCTATATGCATTTTTTTGTTTGTTAATTAAAGTAATCCAAAACTGGGATTGATATTTTGTCTCTTTTATTTTTACTTAAAGTACAATAACTTTTACCATTTTAATTTGTTTTAATAGTATATTGACAGTATTGTTTTCTTTCAAAAATCCACTTCATTTTCTTTACCCTATTATTAAAATGGTAATTGACAAAAACAAACTACATTGTCACCAGAAGAGCAATACAAAATGTACAAGTGATATATTAAATTCATCTTTCCAGCTTGAATTTCAATGATGCATTGGGTCAACAATTTTGTGAGAAACATCTTCACCCTTAAATAAAGATTTTCTTAATTCCTTACCTGTGTGCTAATTAGATATCACCTTGTTTTCACATTAAACAGACTTCCACATGAGAAAGCAGCAAGGATGCAGTGGCGTTAATGTTTCCTGGTGTCAACTTGTATTATTTCAGTAGACATTGAAATGAGGATGCATCTTGCTGCCTTTCCAATGAAGCAAGTTTAATTTAGTAATAGGTGAAAAACCATCCTTACAAAGGTGTTAATCAGAGACTTGGCTTTGTGGACACTTTTCAGAGAACAAATTTGTTAGCATAAAAATAAAGCCAGAAAATGAAGAGCTGTTTAATCACTCAATTGGATTTTTCTGCCAGCATATTTTTTTTCTCTGCAACCCACTGCTAAATTGTGCTTCCTAGCTGTTTTTAATAAAATCACTGAATCAAATCTAACTCTGATTACATCAGAGAAGGCCAGGTACCCTACACAATAAGAGGGGGCTTGAAATTTTGACTTGTCTACTTAAATATCACCAAAATCTGATCACAAGGTCAATTACGTCCCTGGGTGGGATTGAACCACCAACCTTTTGGTTAATAGCCGAACACACTAACCGATTGCGCCACAGAGACACTTTGCAAAAAGTACATACTGACAAAGGCTAATAAGCATACATCTAGAACATTTCCAAGAAAAACATTAAAAAATCAATAATCTGGAGAGTTTTTGTAAGATGTTTCTTCCATCAACCAACGAATAAACACATTGGTACTTTCCCATGATGAGTGAGTGCTTCAGGATCTCTTGCACTTACATGTGCAGCAGAGTACTGCAATGGAAGCATGCTGGACCCATAACCCAGAGGTAGGCAGATTGAAACTATCCTTTGCTATATGCATTTTTTTTTGTTAATTTAAGTAATCAAAACTGGGATTGATATTTTTGCTCTTTTATTTTTACTTAAAGTACAATAACTTTTACCATTTTAATTTGTTTTAATAGTATATTGACAGTATAGTTTTCTTTCAAAAATCCACTTAATTTTCTTTACCCTATTATTAAAATGGTAATTGACAAAAAAAACTACATTGTCACCAGAAGAGCAATACAAAATGTACAAGTGATATATTAAAATCATCTTTCCAGCTTGAATTTCAATGATGCATTGGGGCAACAATTTTGTGAGAAACATCTTCACCCTTAAATAAAGATTTTCGTAATTCCTTACCTGTGTGCTAATTAGATATCACCTTGTTTTCACATTAAACAGACTTCCACATGAGAAAGCAGCAAGGATGCAGTGGCGTTAATGTTTCCTGGTTTCAACCTGTATTATTTCAGTAGACATTGAAATGAGGATGCATCTTGCTGCCTTTCCAATGAAGCAAGTTTAATTTAGTAATAGGTGAAAAATCATCCCTACAAAGGTGTTAATCAGAGACTTGGCTTTGTGGACACTTTTCAGAGAACAAATTTGTTAGCATAAAAATAAAGCCAGAAAATGAAGAGCTGTTTAATCACGCAATTTGATTTTTTTGCCAGCATATTTCTTTTTCTCTGCAACCCACTGCTAAATTGTGCTTCCTAGATGTTTTTAGAAAATCATTGAATCAAATCTAACTCTGATTACATCAGAGAAGGCCAGGTACCCTACACAATAAGAGGGGGTATGACATTTGACTTGTCTACTTAAAGATCACCAAAATCTGATAACAAGGTCAATTACGTCCCTGGGTGGGATTGAACCACCAACCTTTTGGTTAATAGCCGTACACACTAACTGATTGCGCCACAGAGACACTTTGCAAAAGTACATACTGACAAATGCTAATAAGCATTCATCTAAAACGTTTCCTAGAAAAACTTAAAAAAGTCAATAATCTGGAGAGTTTTTGTAAGATGTTTCTTCTATCAACCAACGAAGAAACACATTGATACTTTCCCATGATGAGTGAGTGCTTCAGGATCTCTTGCACTTACATGTGCAGCAGAGTACAGCAATGGAAGCATGCTGGGCCCATAACCCAGAGGTAGGCAGATTGAAACTATCCTCTGCTATATGCATTTTTTTTTGTTAATTAAAGTAATCCAAAACTGGGATTGATATTTTGGCTCTTTTATTTTTACTTAAAGTACAATAACTTTTACCATTTTAATTTGTTTTAATAGTATATTGACAGTATTGTTTTCTTTCAAAAATCCACTTCATTTTCTTTACCCTATTATTAAAATGGTAATTGACAAAAACAAACTACATTGTCACCAGAAGAGCAATACAAAATGTACAAGTGATATATTAAAATCATCTTTCCAGCTTGAATTTCAATGATGCATTGGGGCAACGATTTTGTGAGAAACATCTTCACCCTTAAATAAAGATTTTCTTAATTCCTTACCTGTGTGCTAATTAGATATCACCTTGTTTTCACATTAAACAGACTTCCACATGAGAAAGCAGCAAGGATGCAGTGGCGTTAATGTTTCCTGGTGTCAACCTGTATTATTTCAGTAGACATTGAAATGAGGATGCATCTTGCTGCCTTTCCAATGAAGCAAGTTTAATTTAGTAATAGGTGAAAAACCATCCCTACAAAGGTGTTAATCAGAGACTTTGCTTTGTGGACACTTTTCAGAGAACAAATTTGTTAGCATAAAAATAAAGCCAGAAAATGAAGAGCTGTTTAATCACTCAATTGGATTTTTCTGCCAGCATATTTCTTTTTCTCTGCAACCCACTGCTAAATTGTGCTTCCTAGCTGTTTTTATAAAATCACTGAATCAAATCTAACTCTGATTACATCAGAGAAGGCCAGGTACCCTACACCATAACAGGGGGTTTGAAATTTTGACTTGTCTACTTAAAGATCACCAAAATCTGATAACAATGTCAATTACGTACCTGGGTGGGATTGAACCACCAACCTTTTGGTTAATAGCCGTACACACTAACTGATTGCGCCACAGAGACACATTGCAAAAGTATATACTGACAAGGGCTAATAAGCATTCATCTAAAACGTTTCCTAGAAAAACTTTAAAAAGTCAATAATCTGGAGAGTTTTTGTAAGATGTTTCTTCCATCAACCAACGAAGAAACACATTGGTACTTTCCCATGATGAGTGAGTGCTTCAGGATCTCTTACACTTACATGTGCAGCAGAGTACTGCAATGGAAGCATGCTGGGCCCATAACCCAGAGGTAGGCAGATTGAAACTATCCTCTGCTATATGCATTTTTTTTTTGTTAATTAAAGTAATCCAAAACTGGGATTGATATTTTGTCTCTTTTATTTTTACTTAAAGTACAATAACTTTTACCATTTTAATTTGTTTTAATAGTATATTGACAGTATTGTTTTCTTTCAAAAATCCACTTAATTTTCTTTACCCTATTATTAAAATGGTAATTGACAAAAACAAACTACATTGTCACCAGAAGAGCAATACAAAATGTACAAGTGATATATTAAAATCATCTTTCCAGCTTGAATTTCAATGATGCATTGGGGCAACGATTTTGTGAGAAACATCTTCACCCTTAAATAAAGATTTTCTTAATTCCTTACCTGTGTGCTAATTAGATATCACCTTGTTTTCGCATTAAACAGACTTCCACATGAGAAAGCAGCAAGGATGCAGTGGCGTTAATGTTTCCTGGTGTCAACCTGTATTATTTCAGTAGACATTGAAATGAGGATACATCTTGCTGCCTTTCCAATGAAGCAAGTTTAATTTAGTAATAGGTGAAAAACCATCCCTACAAAGGTGTTAATCAGAGACTTGGCTTTGTGGACACTTTTCAGAGAACAAATTTGTTAGCATAAAAATAAAGCCAGAAAATGAAGAGCTGTTTAATCACGCAATTTGATTTTTTTGCCAGCATATTTCTTTTTCTCTGCAACCCACTGCTAAATTGTGCTTCCTAGATGTTTTTATAAAATCACTGAATCAAATCTAACTCTGATTACATCAGAGAAGGCCAGGTACCCTACAACATAACAGGGGGTATGAAATTTGACTTGTCTACTTAAAGATCACCAAAATCTGATAACAAGGTCAATTACGTCCCTGGGTGGGATTGAACCACCAACCTTTTGGTTAATAGCCGTACACACTAACTGATTGCGCCACAGAGACACTTTGCAAAAGTACATACTGACAAATGCTAATAAGCATTCATCTAAAACGTTTCCTAGAAAAACTTAAAAAAGTCAATAATCTGGAGCGTTTTTGTAAGATGTTTCTTCTATCAACCAACGAAGAAACACATTGGTACTTTCCCATGATGAGTGAGTGCTTCAGGATCTCTTGCACTTACATGTGCAGCAGAGTACAGCAATGGAAGCATGCTGGGCCCATAACCCAGAGGTAGGCAGATTGAAACTATCCTCTGCTATATGCATTTTTTTGTTTGTTAATTAAAGTAATCCAAAACTGGGATTGATATTTTGGCTCTTTTATTTTTACTTAAAGTACAATAACTTTTACCATTTTAATTTGTTTTAATAGTATATTGACAGTATTGTTTTCTTTCAAAAATCCACTTCATTTTCTTTACCCTATTATTAAAATGGTAATTGACAAAAACAAACTACATTGTCACCAGAAGAGCAATACAAAATGTACAAGTGATATATTAAAATCATCTTTCCAGCTTGAATTTCAATGATGCATTGGGGCAACGATTTTGTGAGAAACATCTTCACCCTTAAATAAAGATTTTCTTAATTCCTTACCTGTGTGCTAATTAGATATCACCTTGTTTTCACATTAAACAGACTTCCACATGAGAAAGCAGCAAGGATGCAGTGGCGTTAATGTTTCCTGGTGTCAACCTGTATAATTTCAGTAGACATTGAAATGAGGATGCATCTTGCTGCCTTTCCAATGAAGCAAGTTTAATTTAGTAATAGGTGAAAAACCATCCTTACAAAGGTGTTAATCAGAGACTTGGCTTTGTGGACACCTTTCAGAGAACAAATTTGTTAGCATAAAAATAAAGCCAGAAAATAAAGAGCTGTTTAATCACTCAATTGGATTTTTCTGCCAGCATATTTTTTTTCTCTGCAACCCACTGCTAAATTGTGCTTCCTAGCTGTTTTTATAAAATCACTGAATCAAATCTAACTCTGATTACATCAGAGAAGGCCAGGTACCCTACACCATAACAGGGGGTTTGAAATTTTGACTTGTCTACTTAAAGATCACCAAAATCTGATAACAAGGTCAATTAGGTCCCTGGGTGGGATTGAACCACCAACCTTTTGGTTAATAGCCGTACATACTAACTGATTGCGCCACAGACACACTTTGCAAAAGTACATACTGACAAAGGCTAATAAGCATTCATCTAAAACGTTTCCTAGAAAAAATTAATAAAGTCAATAATCTGGAGAGTTTTTGTAAGATGTTTCTTCTATCAACCAACGAAGAAACACATTGGTACTTTCCCATGATGAGTGAGTGCTTCAGGATCTCTTACACTTACATGTGCAGCAGAGTACTGCAATGGAAGCATGCTGGGCCCATAACCCAGAGGTAGGCAGATTGAAACTATCCTCTGCTATATGCATTTTTTTTTTGTTAATTAAAGTAATCCAAAACTGGGATTGATATTTTGTCTCTTTTATTTTTACTTAAAGTACAATAACTTTTACCATTTTAATTTGTTTTAATAGTATATTGACAGTATTGTTTTCTTTCAAAAATCCACTTAATTTTCTTTACCCTATTATTAAAATGGTAATTGACAAAAACAAACTACATTGTCACCAGAAGAGCAATACAAAATGTACAAGTGATATATTAAAATCATCTTTCCAGCTTGAATTTCAATGATGCATTGGGGCAACGATTTTGTGAGAAACATCTTCACCCTTAAATAAAGATTTTCTTAATTCCTTACCTGTGTGCTAATTAGATATCACCTTGTTTTCGCATTAAACAGACTTCCACATGAGAAAGCAGCAAGGATGCAGTGGCGTTAATGTTTCCTGGTGTCAACCTGTATTATTTCAGTAGACATTGAAATGAGGATACATCTTGCTGCCTTTCCAATGAAGCAAGTTTAATTTAGTAATAGGTGAAAAACCATCCCTACAAAGGTGTTAATCAGAGACTTGGCTTTGTGGACACTTTTCAGAGAACAAATTTGTTAGCATAAAAATAAAGCCAGAAAATGAAGAGCTGTTTAATCACGCAATTTGATTTTTTTGCCAGCATATTTCTTTTTCTCTGCAACCCACTGCTAAATTGTGCTTCCTAGATGTTTTTATAAAATCACTGAATCAAATCTAACTCTGATTACATCAGAGAAGGCCAGGTACCCTACAACATAACAGGGGGTATGAAATTTGACTTGTCTACTTAAAGATCACCAAAATCTGATAACAAGGTCAATTACGTCCCTGGGTGGGATTGAACCACCAACCTTTTGGTTAACAGCCGTACACACTAACTGATTGCGCCACAGAGACACTTTGCAAAAGTACATACTGACAAATGCTAATAAGCATTCATCTAAAACGTTTCCTAGAAAAACTTAAAAAAGTCAATAATCTGGAGCGTTTTTGTAAGATGTTTCTTCTATCAACCAACGAAGAAACACATTGGTACTTTCCCATGATGAGTGAGTGCTTCAGGATCTCTTGCACTTACATGTGCAGCAGAGTACAGCAATGGAAGCATGCTGGGCCCATAACCCAGAGGTAGGCAGATTGAAACTATCCTCTGCTATATGCATTTTTTTGTTTGTTAATTAAAGTAATCCAAAACTGGGATTGATATTTTGGCTCTTTTATTTTTACTTAAAGTACAATAACTTTTACCATTTTAATTTGTTTTAATAGTATATTGACAGTATTGTTTTCTTTCAAAAATCCACTTCATTTTCTTTACCCTATTATTAAAATGGTAATTGACAAAAACAAACTACATTGTCACCAGAAGAGCAATACAAAATGTACAAGTGATATATTAAAATCATCTTTCCAGCTTGAATTTCAATGATGCATTGGGGCAACGATTTTGTGAGAAACATCTTCACCCTTAAATAAAGATTTTCTTAATTCCTTACCTGTGTGCTAATTAGATATCACCTTGTTTTCACATTAAACAGACTTCCACATGAGAAAGCAGCAAGGATGCAGTGGCGTTAATGTTTCCTGGTGTCAACCTGTATAATTTCAGTAGACATTGAAATGAGGATGCATCTTGCTGCCTTTCCAATGAAGCAAGTTTAATTTAGTAATAGGTGAAAAACCATCCTTACAAAGGTGTTAATCAGAGACTTGGCTTTGTGGACACCTTTCAGAGAACAAATTTGTTAGCATAAAAATAAAGCCAGAAAATAAAGAGCTGTTTAATCACTCAATTGGATTTTTCTGCCAGCATATTTTTTTTCTCTGCAACCCACTGCTAAATTGTGCTTCCTAGCTGTTTTTATAAAATCACTGAATCAAATCTAACTCTGATTACATCAGAGAAGGCCAGGTACCCTACACCATAACAGGGGGTTTGAAATTTTGACTTGTCTACTTAAAGATCACCAAAATCTGATAACAAGGTCAATTAGGTCCCTGGGTGGGATTGAACCACCAACCTTTTGGTTAATAGCCGTACATACTAACTGATTGCGCCACAGAGACACTTTGCAAAAGTACATACTGACAAAGGCTAATAAGCATTCATCTAAAACGTTTCCTAGAAAAAATTAATAAAGTCAATAATCTGGAGAGTTTTTGTAAGATGTTTCTTCTATCAACCAACGAAGAAACACATTGGTACTTTCCCATGATGAGTGAGTGCTTCAGGATCTCTTGCACTTACATGTGCAGCAGAGTACAGCAATGGAAGCATGCTGGGCCCATAACCCAGAGGTAGGCAGATTGAAACTATCCTCTGCTATATGCATTTTTTTGTTTGTTAATTAAAGTAATCCAAAACTGGGATTGATATTTTGTCTCTTTTATTTTTACTTAAAGTACAATAACTTTTACCATTTTAATTTGTTTTAATAGTATATTGACAGTATTGTTTTCTTTCAAAAATCCACTTCATTTTCTTTACCCTATTATTAAAATGGTAATTGACAAAAACAAACTACATTGTCACCAGAAGAGCAATACAAAATGTACAAGTGATATATTAAATTCATCTTTCCAGCTTGAATTTCAATGATGCATTGGGTCAACAATTTTGTGAGAAACATCTTCACCCTTAAATAAAGATTTTCTTAATTCCTTACCTGTGTGCTAATTAGATATCACCTTGTTTTCACATTAAACAGACTTCCACATGAGAAAGCAGCAAGGATGCAGTGGCGTTAATGTTTCCTGGTGTCAACTTGTATTATTTCAGTAGACATTGAAATGAGGATGCATCTTGCTGCCTTTCCAATGAAGCAAGTTTAATTTAGTAATAGGTGAAAAACCATCCTTACAAAGGTGTTAATCAGAGACTTGGCTTTGTGGACACTTTTCAGAGAACAAATTTGTTAGCATAAAAATAAAGCCAGAAAATGAAGAGCTGTT
Organism: Pseudophryne corroboree; assembly: GCF_028390025.1. Lineage (NCBI taxonomy): Eukaryota > Metazoa > Chordata > Amphibia > Anura > Myobatrachidae > Pseudophryne > Pseudophryne corroboree. The sequence continues at coordinate 52,560 of NW_026968169.1, read as the reverse complement.
TAATCACTCAATTGGATTTTTCTGCCAGCATATTTTTTTTCTCTGCAACCCACTGCTAAATTGTGCTTCCTAGCTGTTTTTAATAAAATCACTGAATCAAATCTAACTCTGATTACATCAGAGAAGGCCAGTTACCCTACACAATAAGAGGGGGCTTGAAATTTTGACTTGTCTACTTAAATATCACCAAAATCTGATCACAAGGTCAATTACGTCCCTGGGTGGGATTGAACCACCAACCTTTTGGTTAATAGCCGAACACACTAACCGATTGCGCCACAGAGACACTTTGCAAAAAGTACATACTGACAAAGGCTAATAAGCATACATCTAGAACATTTCCAAGAAAAACATTAAAAAATCAATAATCTGGAGAGTTTTTGTAAGATGTTTCTTCCATCAACCAACGAATAAACACATTGGTACTTTCCCATGATGAGTGAGTGCTTCAGGATCTCTTGCACTTACATGTGCAGCAGAGTACTGCAATGGAAGCATGCTGGACCCATAACCCAGAGGTAGGCAGATTGAAACTATCCTTTGCTATATGCATTTTTTTTTTGTTAATTTAAGTAATCAAAACTGGGATTGATATTTTTGCTCTTTTATTTTTACTTAAAGTACAATAACTTTTACCATTTTAATTTGTTTTAATAGTATATTGACAGTATAGTTTTCTTTCAAAAATCCACTTAATTTTCTTTACCCTATTATTAAAATGGTAATTGACAAAAAAAACTACATTGTCACCAGAAGAGCAATACAAAATGTACAAGTGATATATTAAAATCATCTTTCCAGCTTGAATTTCAATGATGCATTGGGGCAACAATTTTGTGAGAAACATCTTCACCCTTAAATAAAGATTTTCGTAATTCCTTACCTGTGTGCTAATTAGATATCACCTTGTTTTCACATTAAACAGACTTCCACATGAGAAAGCAGCAAGGATGCAGTGGCGTTAATGTTTCCTGGTTTCAACCTGTATTATTTCAGTAGACATTGAAATGAGGATGCATCTTGCTGCCTTTCCAATGAAGCAAGTTTAATTTAGTAATAGGTGAAAAATCATCCCTACAAAGGTGTTAATCAGAGACTTGGCTTTGTGGACACTTTTCAGAGAACAAATTTGTTAGCATAAAAATAAAGCCAGAAAATGAAGAGCTGTTTAATCACGCAATTTGATTTTTTTGCCAGCATATTTCTTTTTCTCTGCAACCCACTGCTAAATTGTGCTTCCTAGATGTTTTTATAAAATCATTGAATCAAATCTAACTCTGATTACATCAGAGAAGGCCAGGTACCCTACACAATAAGAGGGGGTATGACATTTGACTTGTCTACTTAAAGATCACCAAAATCTGATAACAAGGTCAATTACGTCCCTGGGTGGGATTGAACCACCAACCTTTTGGTTAATAGCCGTACACACTAACTGATTGCGCCACAGAGACACTTTGCAAAAGTACATACTGACAAATGCTAATAAGCATTCATCTAAAACGTTTCCTAGAAAAACTTAAAAAAGTCAATAATCTGGAGAGTTTTTGTAAGATGTTTCTTCTATCAACCAACGAAGAAACACATTGATACTTTCCCATGATGAGTGAGTGCTTCAGGATCTCTTGCACTTACATGTGCAGCAGAGTACAGCAATGGAAGCATGCTGGGCCCATAACCCAGAGGTAGGCAGATTGAAACTATCCTCTGCTATATGCATTTTTTTTTGTTAATTAAAGTAATCCAAAACTGGGATTGATATTTTGGCTCTTTTATTTTTACTTAAAGTACAATAACTTTTACCATTTTAATTTGTTTTAATAGTATATTGACAGTATTGTTTTCTTTCAAAAATCCACTTCATTTTCTTTACCCTATTATTAAAATGGTAATTGACAAAAACAAACTACATTGTCACCAGAAGAGCAATACAAAATGTACAAGTGATATATTAAAATCATCTTTCCAGCTTGAATTTCAATGATGCATTGGGGCAACGATTTTGTGAGAAACATCTTCACCCTTAAATAAAGATTTTCTTAATTCCTTACCTGTGTGCTAATTAGATATCACCTTGTTTTCACATTAAACAGACTTCCACATGAGAAAGCAGCAAGGATGCAGTGGCGTTAATGTTTCCTGGTGTCAACCTGTATTATTTCAGTAGACATTGAAATGAGGATGCATCTTGCTGCCTTTCCAATGAAGCAAGTTTAATTTAGTAATAGGTGAAAAACCATCCCTACAAAGGTGTTAATCAGAGACTTTGCTTTGTGGACACTTTTCAGAGAACAAATTTGTTAGCATAAAAATAAAGCCAGAAAATGAAGAGCTGTTTAATCACTCAATTGGATTTTTCTGCCAGCATATTTCTTTTTCTCTGCAACCCACTGCTAAATTGTGCTTCCTAGCTGTTTTTATAAAATCACTGAATCAAATCTAACTCTGATTACATCAGAGAAGGCCAGGTACCCTACACCATAACAGGGGGTTTGAAATTTTGACTTGTCTACTTAAAGATCACCAAAATCTGATAACAATGTCAATTACGTACCTGGGTGGGATTGAACCACCAACCTTTTGGTTAATAGCCGTACACACTAACTGATTGCGCCACAGAGACACATTGCGAAAGTATATACTGACAAGGGCTAATAAGCATTCATCTAAAACGTTTCCTAGAAAAACTTTAAAAAGTCAATAATCTGGAGAGTTTTTGTAAGATGTTTCTTCCATCAACCAACGAAGAAACACATTGGTACTTTCCCATGATGAGTGAGTGCTTCAGGATCTCTTGCACTTACATGTGCAGCAGAGTACTGCAATGGAAGCATGCTGGGCCCATAACCCAGAGGTAGGCAGATTGAAACTATCCTCTGCTATATGCATTTTTTTTTTGTTAATTAAAGTAATCCAAAACTGGGATTGATATTTTGTCTCTTTTATTTTTACTTAAAGTACAATAACTTTTACCATTTTAATTTGTTTTAATAGTATATTGACAGTATTGTTTTCTTTCAAAAATCCACTTAATTTTCTTTACCCTATTATTAAAATGGTAATTGACAAAAACAAACTACATTGTCACCAGAAGAGCAATACAAAATGTACAAGTGATATATTAAAATCATCTTTCCAGCTTGAATTTCAATGATGCATTGGGGCAACGATTTTGTGAGAAACATCTTCACCCTTAAATAAAGATTTTCTTAATTCCTTACCTGTGTGCTAATTAGATATCACCTTGTTTTCGCATTAAACAGACTTCCACATGAGAAAGCAGCAAGGATGCAGTGGCGTTAATGTTTCCTGGTGTCAACTTGTATTATTTCAGTAGACATTGAAATGAGGATGCATCTTGCTGCCTTTCCAATGAAGCAAGTTTAATTTAGTAATAGGTGAAAAACCATCCCTACAAAGGTGTTAATCAGAGACTTGGCTTTGTGGACACTTTTCAGAGAACAAATTTGTTAGCATAAAAATAAAGCCAGAAAATGAAGAGCTGTTTAATCACTCAATTGGATTTTTTTTGCCAGCATATTTTTTTTCTCTGCAACCCACTGCTAAATTGTGCTTCCTAGCTGTTTTTTTATAAAATCACTGAATCAAATCTAACTCTGATTACATCAGAGAAGGCCAGGTACCCTACACAATAAGAGGGGGTTTGAAATTTTGACTTGTCTACTTAAATATCACCAAAATCTGATCACAAGGTCAAATACGTTCCTGGGTGGGATTGAACCACCAACCTTTTGGTTAATAGCCTTACACACTAACCAATTGCACCACAGAGACACTTTGCAAAAAGTACATACTGACAAAGGCTAATAAGCATTCATCAAGAACGTTTCCTAGAAAAACTTTAAAAAGTCAATAATCTGGAGAGTTTTTGTAAGATGTTTTTTCCATCAACCAATGAAGAAACACATTGGTACTTTCCCATGATGAGTGAGTGCTTCAGGATCTCTTGCACTTACATGTGCAGCAGAGTACTGCAATGGAAGCATGCTGGGCCCATAACCCAGAGATAGGCAGATTGAAACTATCCTTTGCTATATGCATTTTTTTTGTTAATTAAAGTAATCCAAAACTGGGATTGATATTTTTGCTCTTTTATTTTTACTTAAAGTACAATAACTTTTACCATTTTAATTTGTTTTAATAGTATATTGACAGTATTGTTTTCTTTCAAAAATCCACTTCATTTTCTTTACCCTATTATTAAAATGGTAATTGACAAAAACAAACTACATTGTCACCAGAAGAGCAATACAAAATGTACAAGTGATATATTAAAATCATCTTTCCAGCTTGAATTTCAATGATGCATTGGGGCAACGATTTTGTGAGAAACATCTTCACCCTTAAATAAAGATTTTCTTAATTCCTTACCTGTGTGCTAATTAGATATCACCTTGTTTTCACATTAAACAGACTTCCACATGAGAAAGCAGCAAGGATGCAGTGGCGTTAATGTTTCCTGGTGTCAACCTGTATTATTTCAGTAGACATTGAAATGAGGATGCATCTTGCTGCCTTTCCAATGAAGCAAGTTTAATTTAGTAATAGGTGAAAAACCATCCCTACAAAGGTGTTAATCAGAGACTTTGCTTTGTGGACACTTTTCAGAGAACAAATTTGTTAGCATAAAAATAAAGCCAGAAAATGAAGAGCTGTTTAATCACTCAATTGGATTTTTCTGCCAGCATATTTCTTTTTCTCTGCAACCCACTGCTAAATAGTGCTTCCTAGATGTTTTTATAAAATCACTGTATCAAATCTAACTCTGATTACATCAGAGAAGGCCAGGTACCCTACACCATAACAGGGGGTATAAAATTTGACTTGTCTACTTAAAGATCACCAAAATCTGATAACAAGGTCAATTACGTCCCTGGGTGGGATTGAACCACCAACCTTTTGGTTAATAGCCGTACACACTAACTGATTGCGCCACAGAGACACTTTGCAAAAGTACATACTGACAAAGGCTAATAAGCATTCATCTAAAACGTTTCCTAGAAAAACTTAATAAAGTCAATAATCTGGAGAGTTTTTGTAAGATGTTTCTTCTATCAACCAACGAAGAAACACATTGGTACTTTCCCATGATGAGTGAGTGCTTCAGGATCTCTTGCACTTACATGTGCAGCAGAGTACAGCAATGGAAGCATGCTGGGCCCATAACCCAGAGGTAGGCAGATTGAAACTATCCTCTGCTATATGCATTTTTTTGTTTGTTAATTAAAGTAATCCAAAACTGGGATTGATATTTTGGCTCTTTTATTTTTACTTAAAGTACAATAACTTTTACCATTTTAATTTGTTTTAATAGTATATTGACAGTATTGTTTTCTTTCAAAAATCCACTTCATTTTCTTTACCCTATTATTAAAATGGTAATTGACAAAAACAAACTACATTGTCACCAGAAGAGCAATACAAAATGTACAAGTGATATATTAAAATCATCTTTCCAGCTTGAATTTCAATGATGCATTGGGGCAACGATTTTGTGAGAAACATCTTCACCCTTAAATAAAGATTTTCTTAATTCCTTACCTGTGTGCTAATTAGATATCACCTTGTTTTCACATTAAACAGACTTCCACATGAGAAAGCAGCAAGGATGCAGTGGCGTTAATGTTTCCTGCTGTCAACCTGTATTATTTCAGTAGACATTGAAATGAGGATGCATCTTGCTGCCTTTCCAATGAAGCAAGTTTAATTTAGTAATAGGTGAAAAACCATCCTTACAAAGGTGTTAATCAGAGACTTGGCTTTGTGGACACCTTTCAGAGAACAAATTTGTTAGCATAAAAATAAAGCCAGAAAATAAAGAGCTGTTTAATCACTCAATTGGATTTTTCTGCCAGCATATTTTTTTTCTCTGCAACCCACTGCTAAATTGTGCTTCCTAGCTGTTTTTATAAAATCACTGAATCAAATCTAACTCTGATTACATCAGAGAAGGCCAGGTACCCTACACCATAACAGGGGGTTTGAAATTTTGACTTGTCTACTTAAAGATCACCAAAATCTGATAACAAGGTCAATTAGGTCCCTGGGTGGGATTGAACCACCAACCTTTTGGTTAATAGCCGTACATACTAACTGATTGCGCCACAGAGACACTTTGCAAAAGTACATACTGACAAAGGCTAATAAGCATTCATCTAAAACGTTTCCTAGAAAAAATTAATAAAGTCAATAATCTGGAGAGTTTTTGTAAGATGTTTCTTCTATCAACCAACGAAGAAACACATTGGTACTTTCCCATGATGAGTGAGTGCTTCAGGATCTCTTGCACTTACATGTGCAGCAGAGTACAGCAATGGAAGCATGCTGGGCCCATAACCCAGAGGTAGGCAGATTGAAACTATCCTCTGCTATATGCATTTTTTTGTTTGTTAATTAAAGTAATCCAAAACTGGGATTGATATTTTGGCTCTTTTATTTTTACTTAAAGTACAATAACTTTTACCATTTTAATTTGTTTTAATTGTATATTGACAGTATTGTTTTCTTTCAAAAATCCACTTCATTTTCTTTACCCTATTATTAAAATGGTAATTGACAAAAACAAACTACATTGTCACCAGAAGAGCAATACAAAATGTACAAGTGATATATTAAATTCATCTTTCCAGCTTGAATTTCAATGATGCATTGGGTCAACAATTTTGTGAGAAACATCTTCACCCTTAAATAAAGATTTTCTTAATTCCTTGCCTGTGTGCTAATTAGATATCACCTTGTTTTTTTTACATTAAACAGACTTCCACATGAGAAAGCAGCAAGGATGCAGTGGCGTTAATGTTTCCTGGTGTCAACTTGTATTATTTCAGTAGACATTGAAATGAGGATGCATCTTGCTGCCTTTCCAATGAAGCAAGTTTAATTTAGTAATAGGTGAAAAACCATCCTTACAAAGGTGTTAATCAGAGACTTGGCTTTGTGGACACTTTTCAGAGAACAAATTTGTTAGCATAAAAATAAAGCCAGAAAATGAAGAGCTGTTTAATCACTCAATTGGATTTTTCTGCCAGCATATTTTTTTTCTCTGCAACCCACTGCTAAATTGTGCTTCCTAGCTGTTTTTTATAAAATCACTGAATCAAATCTAACTCTGATTACATCAGAGAAGGCCAGGTACCCTACACAATAAGAGGGGGTTTGAAATTTTGACTTGTCTACTTAAATATCACCAAAATCTGATCACAAGGTCAATTACGTCCCTGGGTGGGATTGAACCACCAACCTTTTGGTTAATAGCCGAACACACTAACCGATTGCGCCACAGAGACACTTTGCGAAAAGTACATACTGACAAAGGCTAATAAGCATACATCTAGAACATTTCCTAGAAAAACATTAAAAAATCAATAATCTGGAGAGTTTTTGTAAGATGTTTCTTCCATCAACCAATGAATAAACACATTGGTACTTTCCCATGATGAGTGAGTGCTTCAGGATCTCTTGCACTTACATGTGCAGCAGAGTACAGCAATGGAAGCATGCTGGGCCCATAACCCAGAGGTAGGCAGATTGAAACTATCCTCTGCTATATGCATTTTTTTGTTTGTTAATTAAAGTAATCCAAAACTGGGATTGATATTTTGGCTCTTTTATTTTTACTTAAAGTACAATAACTTTTACCATTTTAATTTGTTTTAATAGTATATTGACAGTATTGTTTTCTTTCAAAAATCCACTTAATTTTCTTTACCCTATTATTAAAATGGTAATTGACAAAAACAAACTACATTGTCACCAGAAGAGCAATACAAAATGTACAAGTGATATATTAAAATCATCTTTCCAGCTTGAATTTCAATGATGCATTGGGGCAACGATTTTGTGAGAAACATCTTCACCCTTAAATAAAGATTTTCTTAATTCCTTACCTGTGTGCTAATTAGATATCACCTTGTTTTCACATTAAACAGACTTCCACATGAGAAAGCAGCAAGGATGCAGTGGCGTTAATGTTTCCTGGTGTCAACCTGTATTATTTCAGTAGACATTGAAATGAGGATGCATCTTGCTGCCTTTCCAATGAAGCAAGTTTAATTTAGTAATAGGTGAAAAACCATCCTTACAAAGGTGTTAATCAGAGACTTGGCTTTGTGGACACCTTTCAGAGAACAAATTTGTTAGCATAAAAATAAAGCCAGAAAATAAAGAGCTGTTTAATCACTCAATTGGATTTTTCTGCCAGCATATTTTTTTTCTCTGCAACCCACTGCTAAATTGTGCTTCCTAGCTGTTTTTATAAAATCACTGAATCAAATCTAACTCTGATTACATCAGAGAAGGCCAGGTACCCTACACCATAACAGGGGGTTTGAAATTTTGACTTGTCTACTTAAAGATCACCAAAATCTGATAACAAGGTCAATTAGGTCCCTGGGTGGGATTGAACCACCAACCTTTTGGTTAATAGCCGTACATACTAACTGATTGCGCCACAGAGACACTTTGCAAAAGTACATACTGACAAAGGCTAATAAGCATTCATCTAAAACGTTTCCTAGAAAAAATTAATAAAGTCAATAATCTGGAGAGTTTTTGTAAGATGTTCCTTCTATCAACCAACGAAGAAACACATTGGTACTTTCCCATGATGAGTGAGTGCTTCAGGATCTCTTGCACTTACATGTGCAGCAGAGTACAGCAATGGAAGCATGCTGGGCCCATAACCCAGAGGTAGGCAGATTGAAACTATCCTCTGCTATATGCATTTTTTTGTTTGTTAATTAAAGTAATCCAAAACTGGGATTGATATTTTGGCTCTTTTATTTTTACTTAAAGTACAATAACTTTTACCATTTTAATTTGTTTTAATAGTATATTGACAGTATTGTTTTCTTTCAAAAATCCACTTCATTTTCTTTACCCTATTATTAAAATGGTAATTGACAAAAACAAACTACATTGTCACCAGAAGAGCAATACAAAATGTACAAGTGATATATTAAAATCATCTTTCCAGCTTGAATTTCAATGATGCATTGGGGCAACGATTTTGTGAGAAACATCTTCACCCTTAAATAAAGATTTTCTTAATTCCTTACCTGTGTGCTAATTAGATATCACCTTGTTTTCACATTAAACAGACTTCCACATGAGAAAGCAGCAAGGATGCAGTGGCGTTAATGTTTCCTGCTGTCAACCTGTATTATTTCAGTAGACATTGAAATGAGGATGCATCTTGCTGCCTTTCCAATGAAGCAAGTTTAATTTAGTAATAGGTGAAAAACCATCCTTACAAAGGTGTTAATCAGAGACTTGGCTTTGTGGACACCTTTCAGAGAACAAATTTGTTAGCATAAAAATAAAGCCAGAAAATAAAGAGCTGTTTAATCACTCAATTGGATTTTTCTGCCAGCATATTTTTTTTCTCTGCAACCCACTGCTAAATTGTGCTTCCTAGCTGTTTTTATAAAATCACTGAATCAAATCTAACTCTGATTACATCAGAGAAGGCCAGGTACCCTACACCATAACAGGGGGTTTGAAATTTTGACTTGTCTACTTAAAGATCACCAAAATCTGATAACAAGGTCAATTAGGTCCCTGGGTGGGATTGAACCACCAACCTTTTGGTTAATAGCCGTACATACTAACTGATTGCGCCACAGAGACACTTTGCAAAAGTACATACTGACAAAGGCTAATAAGCATTCATCTAAAACGTTTCCTAGAAAAAATTAATAAAGTCAATAATCTGGAGAGTTTTTGTAAGATGTTTCTTCTATCAACCAACGAAGAAACACATTGGTACTTTCCCATGATGAGTGAGTGCTTCAGGATCTCTTGCACTTACATGTGCAGCAGAGTACAGCAATGGAAGCATGCTGGGCCCATAACCCAGAGGTAGGCAGATTGAAACTATCCTCTGCTATATGCATTTTTTTGTTTGTTAATTAAAGTAATCCAAAACTGGGATTGATATTTTGGCTCTTTTATTTTTACTTAAAGTACAATAACTTTTACCATTTTAATTTGTTTTAATTGTATATTGACAGTATTGTTTTCTTTCAAAAATCCACTTCATTTTCTTTACCCTATTATTAAAATGGTAATTGACAAAAACAAACTACATTGTCACCAGAAGAGCAATACAAAATGTACAAGTGATATATTAAATTCATCTTTCCAGCTTGAATTTCAATGATGCATTGGGTCAACAATTTTGTGAGAAACATCTTCACCCTTAAATAAAGATTTTCTTAATTCCTTGCCTGTGTGCTAATTAGATATCACCTTGTTTTTTTTACATTAAACAGACTTCCACATGAGAAAGCAGCAAGGATGCAGTGGCGTTAATGTTTCCTGGTGTCAACTTGTATTATTTCAGTAGACATTGAAATGAGGATGCATCTTGCTGCCTTTCCAATGAAGCAAGTTTAATTTAGTAATAGGTGAAAAACCATCCTTACAAAGGTGTTAATCAGAGACTTGGCTTTGTGGACACTTTTCAGAGAACAAATTTGTTAGCATAAAAATAAAGCCAGAAAATGAAGAGCTGTTTAATCACTCAATTGGATTTTTCTGCCAGCATATTTTTTTTCTCTGCAACCCACTGCTAAATTGTGCTTCCTAGCTGTTTTTTATAAAATCACTGAATCAAATCTAACTCTGATTACATCAGAGAAGGCCAGGTACCCTACACAATAAGAGGGGGTTTGAAATTTTGACTTGTCTACTTAAATATCACCAAAATCTGATCACAAGGTCAATTACGTCCCTGGGTGGGATTGAACCACCAACCTTTTGGTTAATAGCCGAACACACTAACCGATTGCGCCACAGAGACACTTTGCGAAAAGTACATACTGACAAAGGCTAATAAGCATACATCTAGAACATTTCCTAGAAAAACATTAAAAAATCAATAATCTGGAGAGTTTTTGTAAGATGTTTCTTCCATCAACCAATGAATAAACACATTGGTACTTTCCCATGATGAGTGAGTGCTTCAGGATCTCTTGCACTTACATGTGCAGCAGAGTACAGCAATGGAAGCATGCTGGGCCCATAACCCAGAGGTAGGCAGATTGAAACTATCCTCTGCTATATGCATTTTTTTGTTTGTTAATTAAAGTAATCCAAAACTGGGATTGATATTTTGGCTCTTTTATTTTTACTTAAAGTACAATAACTTTTACCATTTTAATTTGTTTTAATAGTATATTGACAGTATTGTTTTCTTTCAAAAATCCACTTAATTTTCTTTACCCTATTATTAAAATGGTAATTGACAAAAACAAACTACATTGTCACCAGAAGAGCAATACAAAATGTACAAGTGATATATTAAAATCATCTTTCCAGCTTGAATTTCAATGATGCATTGGGGCAACGATTTTGTGAGAAACATCTTCACCCTTAAATAAAGATTTTCTTAATTCCTTACCTGTGTGCTAATTAGATATCACCTTGTTTTCACATTAAACAGACTTCCACATGAGAAAGCAGCAAGGATGCAGTGGCGTTAATGTTTCCTGGTGTCAACCTGTATTATTTCAGTAGACATTGAAATGAGGATGCATCTTGCTGCCTTTCCAATGAAGCAAGTTTAATTTAGTAATAGGTGAAAAACCATCCTTACAAAGGTGTTAATCAGAGACTTGGCTTTGTGGACACCTTTCAGAGAACAAATTTGTTAGCATAAAAATAAAGCCAGAAAATAAAGAGCTGTTTAATCACTCAATTGGATTTTTCTGCCAGCATATTTTTTTTCTCTGCAACCCACTGCTAAATTGTGCTTCCTAGCTGTTTTTATAAAATCACTGAATCAAATCTAACTCTGATTACATCAGAGAAGGCCAGGTACCCTACACCATAACAGGGGGTTTGAAATTTTGACTTGTCTACTTAAAGATCACCAAAATCTGATAACAAGGTCAATTAGGTCCCTGGGTGGGATTGAACCACCAACCTTTTGGTTAATAGCCGTACATACTAACTGATTGCGCCACAGAGACACTTTGCAAAAGTACATACTGACAAAGGCTAATAAGCATTCATCTAAAACGTTTCCTAGAAAAAATTAATAAAGTCAATAATCTGGAGAGTTTTTGTAAGATGTTCCTTCTATCAACCAACGAAGAAACACATTGGTACTTTCCCATGATGAGTGAGTGCTTCAGGATCTCTTGCACTTACATGTGCAGCAGAGTACAGCAATGGAAGCATGCTGGGCCCATAACCCAGAGGTAGGCAGATTGAAACTATCCTCTGCTATATGCATTTTTTTGTTTGTTAATTAAAGTAATCCAAAACTGGGATTGATATTTTGTCTCTTTTATTTTTACTTAAAGTACAATAACTTTTACCATTTTAATTTGTTTTAATAGTATATTGACAGTATTGTTTTCTTTCAAAAATCCACTTCATTTTCTTTACCCTATTATTAAAATGGTAATTGACAAAAACAAACTACATTGTCACCAGAAGAGCAATACAAAATGTACAAATGATATATTAAATTCATCTTTCCAGCTTGAATTTCAATGATGCATTGGGTCAACAATTTTGTGAGAAACATCTTCACCCTTAATTAAAGATTTTCTTAATTCCTTACCTGTGTGCTAATTAGATATCACCTTGTTTTCACATTAAACAGACTTCCACATGAGAAAGCAGCAAGGATGCAGTGGCGTTAATGTTTCCTGGTGTCAACTTGTATTATTTCAGTAGACATTGAAATGAGGATGCATCTTGCTGCCTTTCCAATGATGCAAGTTTAATTTAGTAATAGGTGAAAAACCATCCTTACAAAGGTGTTAATCAGAGACTTGGCTTTGTGGACACTTTTCAGAGAACAAATTTGTTAGCATAAAAATAAATCCAGAAAATGAAGAGCTGTTTAATCACTCAATTGGATTTTTCTGCCAGCATATTTTTTTTCTCTGCAACCCACTACTAAATTGTGCTTCCTAGCTGTTTTTTATAAAATCACTGAATCAAATCTAACTCTGATTACATCAGAGAAGGCCAGGTACCCTACACAATAAGAGGGGGTTTGAAATTTTGACTTGTCTACTTAAATATCACCAAAATCTGATCACAAGGTCAATTACGTCCCTGGGTGGGATTGAACCACCAACCTTTTGGTTAATAGCCGAACACACTAACCGATTGCGCCACAGAGACACTTTGCAAAAAGTACATACTGACAAAGGCTAATAAGCATACATCTAGAACATTTCCTAGAAAAACATTAAAAAATCAATAATCTGGAGAGTTTTTGTAAGATGTTTCTTCCATCAACCAACGAATAAACACATTGGTACTTTCCCATGATGAGTGAGTGCTTCAGGATCTCTTGCACTTACATGTGCAGCAGAGTACTGCAATGGAAGCATGCTGGACCCATAACCCAAAGGTAGGCAGATTGAAACTATCCTCTGCTATATGCATTTTTTTTTGTTAATTAAAGTAATCCAAAACTGGGATTGATATTTTGGCTCTTTCATTTTTACTTAAAGTACAATAACTTTTACCATTTTAATTTGTTTTAATAGTATATTGACAGTATTGTTTTCTTTCAAAAATCCACTTCATTTTCTTTACCCTATTATTAAAATGGTAATTGACAAAAACAAACTACATTGTCACCAGAAGAGCAATACAAAATGTACAAGTGATATATTAAAATCATCTTTCCAGCTTGAATTTCAATGATGCATTGGGGCAACGATTTTGTGAGAAACATCTTCACCCTTAAATAAAGATTTTCTTAATTCCTTACCTGTGTGCTAATTAGATATCACCTTGTTTTCACATTAAACAGACTTCCACATGAGAAAGCAGCAAGGATGCAGTGGCGTTAATGTTTCCTGGTGTCAACCTGTATTATTTCAGTAGACATTGAAATGAGGATGCATCTTGCTGCCTTTCCAATGAAGCAAGTTTAATTTAGTAATAGGTGAAAAACCATCCCTACAAAGGTGTTAATCAGAGACTTTGCTTTGTGGACACTTTTCAGAGAACAAATTTGTTAGCATAAAAATAAAGCCAGAAAATGAAGAGCTGTTTAATCACTCAATTGGATTTTTCTGCCAGCATATTTCTTTTTCTCTGCAACCCACTGCTAAATTGTGCTTCCTAGCTGTTTTTATAAAATCACTGAATCAAATCTAACTCTGATTACATCAGAGAAGGCCAGGTACCCTACACCATAACAGGGGGTTTGAAATTTTGACTTGTCTACTTAAAGATCACCAAAATCTGATAACAAGGTCAATTACGTACCTGGGTGGGATTGAACCACCAACCTTTTGGTTAATAGCCGTACACACTAACTAATTGCGCCACAGAGACACATTGCAAAAGTATATACCGACAAGGGCTAATAAGCATTCATCTAAAACGTTTCCTAGAAAAACTTTAAAAAGTCAATAATCTGGAGAGTTTTTGTAAGATGTTTCTTCCATCAACCAACGAAGAAACACATTGGTACTTTCCCATGATGAGTGAGTGCTTCAGGATCTCTTGCACTTACATGTGCAGCAGAGTACTGCAATGGAAGCATGCTGGGCCCATAACCCAGAGGTAGGCAGATTGAAACTATCCTCTGCTATATGCATTTTTTTTTTGTTAATTAAAGTAATCCAAAACTGGGATTGATATTTTGGCTCTTTTATTTTTACTTAAAGTACAATAACTTTTACCATTTTAATTTGTTTTAATAGTATATTGACAGTATTGTTTTCTTTCAAAAATCCACTTCATTTTCTTTACCCTATTATTAAAATGGTAATTGACAAAAACAAACTACATTGTCACCAGAAGAGCAATACAAAATGTACAAGTGATATATTAAAATCATCTTTCCAGCTTGAATTTCAATGATGCATTGGGGCAACGATTTTGTGAGAAACATCTTCACCCTAATATAAAGATTTTCTTAATTCCTTACCTGTGTGCTAATTAGATATCACCTTGTTTTCGCATTAAACAGACTTCCACATGAGAAAGCAGCAAGGATGCAGTGGCGTTAATGTTTCCTGGTGTCAACTTGTATTATTTCAGTAGACATTGAAATGAGGATGCATCTTGCTGCCTTTCCAATGAAGCAAGTTTAATTTAGTAATAGGTGAAAAACCATCCCTACAAAGGTGTTAATCAGAGACTTGGCTTTGTGGACACTTTTCAGAGAACAAATTTGTTAGCATAAAAATAAATCCAGAAAATGAAGAGCTGTTTAATCACTCAATTGGATTTTTTTTGCCAGCATATTTTTTTTCTCTGCAACCCACTGCTAAATTGTGCTTCCTAGCTGTTTTTTTATAAAATCACTGAATCAAATCTAACTCTGATTACATCAGAGAAGGCCAGGTACCCTACACAATAAGAGGGGGTTTGAAATTTTGACTTGTCTACTTAAATATCACCAAAATCTGATCACAAGGTCAATTACGTTCCTGGGTGGGATTAAACCACCAACCTTTTGGTTAATAGCCTTACACACTAACCAATTGCACCACAGAGACACTTTGCAAAAAGTACATACTGACAAAGGCTAATAAGCATTCATCAAGAACGTTTCCTAGAAAAACTTTAAAAAGTCAATAATCTGGAGAGTTTTTGTAAGATGTTTCTTCCATCAACCAATGAAGAAACACATTGGTACTTTCCCATGATGAGTGAGTGCTTCAGGATCTCTTGCACTTACATGTGCAGCAGAGTACTGCAATGGAAGCATGCTGGGCCCATAACCCAGAGATAGGCATATTGAAACTATCCTTTGCTATATGCATTTTTTTTGTTAATTAAAGTAATCCAAAACTGGGATTGATATTTTTGCTCTTTTATTTTTACTTAAAGTACAATAACTTTTACCATTTTAATTTGTTTTAATAGTATATTGACAGTATTGTTTTCTTTCAAAAATCCACTTAATTTTCTTTACCCTATTATTAAAATGGTAATTGACAAATACAAACTACATTGTCACCAGAAGAGCAATACAAAATGTACAAGTGATATATTAAAATCATCTTTCCAGCTTGAATTTCAATGATGCATTGGGGCAACGATTTTGTGAGAAACATCTTCACCCTTAAATAAAGATTTTCGTAATTCCTTACCTGTGTGCTAATTAGATATCACCTTGTTTTCACATTAAACAGACTTCCACATGAGAAAGCAGCAAGGATGCAGTGGCGTTAATGTTTCCTGGTGTCAACCTGTATTATTTCAGTAGACATTGAAATGAGGATGCATCTTGCTGCCTTTCCAATGAAGCAAGTTTAATTTAGTAATAGGTGAAAAACCATCCCTACAAAGGTGTTAATCAGAGACTTGGCTTTGTGGACACTTTTCAGAGAACAAATTTGTTAGCATAAAAATAAACCAGAAAATGAAGAGCTGTTTAATCACTCAATTGGATTTTTTTGCCAGCATATTTTTTTTCTCTGCAACCCACTGCTAAATTGTGCTTCCTAGCTGTTTTTTTATAAAATCACTGAATCAAATCTAACTCTGATAACATCAGAGAAGGCCAGGTACCCTACACAATAAGAGGGGGTTTGAAATTTTGACTTGTCTACTTAAATATCACCAAAATCTGATCACAAGGTCAATTACGTCCCTGGGTGGGATTGAACCACCAACCTTCTGGTTAATAGCCTTACACACTAACCAATTGCACCACAGAGACACTTTGCAAAAGTACATACTGACAAAGGCTAATAAGCATTCATCTAGAACGTTTCCTAGAAAAACTTTAAAAAGTCAATAATCTGGAGAGTTTTTGTAAGATGTTTCTTCCATCAACCAATGAAGAAACACATTGGTACTTTCCCATGATGAGTGAGTGCTTCAGGATCTCTTGCACTTACATGTGCAGCAGAGTACTGCAATGGAAGCATGCTGGGCCCATAACCCTGAGGTAGGCAGATTGAAACTATCCTTTGCTATATGCATTTTTTTTGTTAATTAAAGTAATCCAAAACTGGGATTGATATTTTTGCTCTTTTATTTTTACTTAAAGTACAATAACTTTTACCATTTTAATTTGTTTTGATAGTATATTGACAGTATTGTTTTCTTTCAAAAATCCACTTAATTTTCTTTACCCTATTATTAAAATGGTAATTGACAAAAACAAACTACATTGTCACCAGAAGAGCAATACAAAATGTACAAGTGATATATTAAAATCATCTTTCCAGCTTGAATTTCAATGATGCATTGGGGCAACGATTTTGTGAGAAACATCTTCACCCTTAAATAAAGATTTTCTTAATTCCTTACCTGTGTGCTAATTAGATATCACCTTGTTTTCACATTAAACAGACTTCCACATGAGAAAGCAGCAAGGATGCAGTGGCGTTAATGTTTCCTGGTGTCAACCTGTATTATTTCAGTAGACATTGAAATGAGGATGCATCTTGCTGCCTTTCCAATGAAGCAAGTTTAATTTAGTAATAGGTGAAAAACCATCCCTACAAAGGTGTTAATCAGAGACTTGGCTTTGTGGACACTTTTCAGAGAACAAATTTGTTAGCATAAAAATAAAGCCAGAAAATGAAGAGCTGTTTAATCACTCAATTGGATTTTTTTGCCAGCATATTTCTTTTTCTCTGCAACCCACTGCTAAATTGTGCTTCCTAGCTGTTTTTATAAAATCACTGAATCAAATCTAACTCTGATTACATCAGAGAAGGCCAGGTACCCTACACCATAACAGGGGGTTTGAAATTTTGACTTGTCTCCTTAAAGATCACCAAAATCTGATCACAAGGTCAATTACGTCCCTGGGTGTGATTGAATTACCAACCTTTTGGTTAGTAGCCGTACACACTAACTGATTGCGCCACAGAGACACTTTGCAGAAGTAAATACTGACAAAGGCTAATAAGCATTCATCTAAAACGTTTCCTAGAAAAACTTTAAAAAGTCAATAATCTGGAGAGTTTTTGTAAGATGTTTCTTCCATCAACCAACGAAGAAACACATTGGTACTTTCCCATGATGAGTGAGTGCTTCAGGATCTCTTGCACTTACATGTGCAGCAGAGTACAGCAATGGAAGCATGCTGGGCCCATAACCCAGAGGTAGGCAGATTGAAACTATCCTCTGCTATATGCATTTTTTTTTGTTAATTAAAGTAATCCAAAACTGGGATTGATATTTTGCCTCTTTTATTTTTACTTAAAGTACAATAACTTTTACCAATTAATTTGTTTTAATAGTATATTGACAGTATTGTTTTCTTTCAAAAATCCACTTAATTTTCTTTACCCTATTATTAAAATGGTAATTGACAAAAACAAACTACATTGTCACCAGAAGAGCAATACAAAATGTACAAGTGATACATTAAAATCATCTTTCCAGCTTGAATTTCAATGATGCATTGGGGCAACGATTTTGTGAGAAACATCTTCACCCTTAAATAAAGATTTTCTTAATTCCTTGCTTGTGTGCTAATTAGATATCACCTTGTTTTCACATTAAACAGACTTCCACATGAGAAAGCAGCAAGGATGCAGTGGCGTTAATGTTTCCTGGTGTCAACTTGTATTATTTCAGTAGACATTGAAATGAGGATGCATCTTGCTGCCTTTCCAATGAAGCAAGTTTAATTTAGTAATATGTGAAAAACCATCCCTACAAAGGTGTTAAACAGAGACTTGGCTTTGTGGACACTTTTCAGAGAACAAATTTGTTAGCATAAAAATAAAGCCAGAAATGAAGAGCTGTTTAATCACTCAATTGGATTTTTTTGCCAGCATATTTCTTTTTCTCTGCAACCCACTGCTAAATTGTGCTTCCTATCTGTTTTTATAAAATCACTGAATCAAATCTAACTCTGATTACATCAGAGAAGGCCAGGTACCCACACCATAACAGGGGGTTTGAAATTTTGACTTGTCTACTTAAATATCACCAAAATCTGATCACAAGGTCAATTACATCCCTGGGTGGGATTGAACCACCTACCTTTTGGTTAATAGCCGAACACACTAACCGATTGCGCCACAGAGACACTTTGCAAAAAGTTCATACTGACAAAGGCTAATAAGCATTCATCTAGAACGTTTCCTAGAAAAACTTTAAAAAGTCAATAATCTGGAGAGTTTTTGTAAGATGTTTCTTCCATCAACCAACGAAGAAACACATTGGTACTTTCCCATGATGAGTGAGTGCTTCAGGATCTCTTGCACTTACATGTGCAGCAGAGTACTGCAATGGAAGCATGCTGGGCCGATAACCCAGAGGTAGGCAGATTGAAACTATCCTCTGCTATATGCATTTTTTTTTAATTAAAGTAATCCAAAATTGGGATTGATATTTTAGCTCTTTTATTTTTACTTAAAGTACAATAACTTTTACCATTTTAATTTGTTTAATAGTATATTGACAGTATTGTTTTCTTTCAAAAATCCACTTAATTTTCTTTACCCTATTATTAAAATGGTAATTGACAAAAACAAACTACATTGTCACCAGAAGAGCAATACAAAATGTACAAGTGATATATTAAAATCATCTTTCCAGCTTGAATTTCAATGATGCATTGGGGCAACGATTTTGTGAGAAACATCTTCACCCTTAAATAATGATTTTCTTAATTCCTTACCTGTGTGCTAATTAGATATCACCTTGTTTTCACATTAAACAGACTTCCACATGAGAAAGCAGCAAGGATGCAGTGGCGTTAATGTTTCCTGGTGTCAACCTGTATTATTTCAGTAGATATTGAAATGACGATGCATCTTGCTGCCTTTCCAATGAAGCAAGTTTAATTTAGTAATAGGTGAAAAACCATCCCTACAAAGGTGTTAAACAGAGACTTGGCTTTGTGGACACTTTTCAGAGAACAAATTTGTTAGCATAAAAATAAAGCCAGAAAATGAAGAGCTGTTTAATCACTCAATTGGATTTTTTTGCCAGCATATTTCTTTTTCTCTGCAACCCACTGCTAAATTGTGCTTCCTATCTATTTTTATAAAATCACTGAATCAAATCTAACTCTGATTACATCAGAGAAGGCCAGGTACCCACACCATAACAGGGGGTTTGAAATTTTGACTTGTCTACTTAAATATCACCAAAATCTGATCACAAGGTCAATTACATCCCTGGGTGGGATTGAACCACCTACCTTTTGGTTAATAGCCGAACACACTAACCGATTGCGCCACAGAGACACTTTGCAAAAAGTTCATACTGACAAAGGCTAATAAGCATTCATCTAGAACGTTTCCTAGAAAAACTTTAAAAAGTCAATAATCTGGAGAGTTTTTGTAAGATGTTTCTTCCATCAACCAACGAAGAAACACATTGGTACTTTCCCATGATGAGTGAGTGCTTCAGGATCTCTTGCACTTACATGTGCAGCAGAGTACTGCAATGGAAGCATGCTGGGCCGATAACCCAGAGGTAGGCAGATTGAAACTATCCTCTGCTATATGCATTTTTTTTTAATTAAAGTAATCCAAAATTGGGATTGATATTTTAGCTCTTTTATTTTTACTTAAAGTACAATAACTTTTACCATTTTAATTTGTTTAATAGTATATTGACAGTATTGTTTTCTTTCAAAAATCCACTTAATTTTCTTTACCCTATTATTAAAATGGTAATTGACAAAAACAAACTACATTGTCACCAGAAGAGCAATACAAAATGTACAAGTGATATATTAAAATCATCTTTCCAGCTTGAATTTCAATGATGCATTGGGGCAACGATTTTGTGAGAAACATCTTCACCCTTAAATAATGATTTTCTTAATTCCTTACCTGTGTGCTAATTAGATATCACCTTGTTTTCACATTAAACAGACTTCCACATGAGAAAGCAGCAAGGATGCAGTGGCGTTAATGTTTCCTGGTGTCAACCTGTATTATTTCAGTAGATATTGAAATGACGATGCATCTTGCTGCCTTTCCAATGAAGCAAGTTTAATTTAGTAATAGGTGAAAAACCATCCCTACAAAGGTGTTAATCAGATACTTGGCTTTGTGGACACTTTTCAGAGAACAAATTTGTTAGCATAAAAATAAAGCCAGAAAATGAAGAGCTGTTTAATCACTCAATTGGATTTTTTTGCCAGCATATTTCTTTTTCTCTGCAACCCACTGCTAAATTGTGCTTCCTAGCTGTTTTTTTTATAAAATCACTTAATCAAATCTAACTCTGATTACATCAGAGAAGGCCAGGTACCCTACACCACAAGAGGGGGTTTGAAATTTTGACTTGTCTACTTAAAGATCACCAAAATCTGATAACAAGGTAAATTACGTCCCTGGGTGGGATTGAACCACCAATCTTTTGGATAATAACCGAACACACTAACTGATTGCGCCACAGTGACACTTTGCAAACGTACATTCTGACAAACGCTAATAAGCATTCATCTAGAACGTTTCCTAGAAAAACTTTAAAAAGTCAATAATCTGGAGAGTTTTTGTAAGATGTTTCTTCCATCAATCAACGAAGAACATTCAAGCTGATTTCTTGCAGCAGCTGGGCACTGTAACAGCTCCAGAGCTGCTCTGTAAGGCAACTAAAAGGGTGTGGGCCCTGCAGCACTACCTGTAGTTCGCATTGTGCGTTGGAAGGCACAAAGTAAGCAGACGGGAGAAGTCAGGATAGTGCGCAAGGGCATAGAAGGGAGCGGCTCAAGAAAAGAGAAGTGGAAACAGACAGCAAACTAGGCTGGAGAAAGACCTGAGACAAAGAGATCTGAATTATACGAGAGCCGACCAGGGGAAACACAAATTATGCAGTCGAGTTTCCCACATTTGGGGAAATCGCTGGAGCAGCACACACAGAGTGCAATGGGTGAGCCTTGCCCTGGGAGAAGCACCTTCATGATCATAGTATCTCACCTGGCAGGTAAGTAGGAGTTGGGCAAGAGCTGAGGAGGGTCGCTGCTCGGGCAAACCCCTGTCAAGTGAAGGAGATCCAACTGAGGCAGCACAAGAGAACTCTCGAAAGAAGAACAAGGCTAGAGGAAGATCTGAGACACAGAAATCTGGCTTTTGCCAGAGCTGACCAGAGGAAAGCACAAACACAGTCCCCCACTACCACAAATAATGCAGTCGAGTTTCCCACATTTGGGGAAATCACAGGGGTCAGCATACCCAGAATGCAATGAATGAACCTCACCCTGGGAGAACAATCTTCATGACCATGGTATCTCCTATGCAAAATAAGTATGATTTGGGATAGGGCTGGGGAGGGCCGCTGCTCAGGCACATCTCTGTCAAGTAAAGGAGATTCAACTGAGGCAGCACAAGGGAACTCTCATCTGGGGACAACAACTGCAGGTAGAACACATATTTTCAGATGAACATGGGAGGGCAGAAGGCTGCCTAATACTGAAGCACCCCCAAACAACAAACCAAATGCAACAACTAGTACAAGCATTCCTGGGGGAAGGCCTGCAGCAGATGGATTTGCATATGGTGATGTCATCCAAGCAGTGGGTCAAAGTTGGCTTCAACCCTCATCTGCATATGAAAAGAAAAAAGGGATGTGCAGGGCATGGCATCCTTTTGTGGCGCTTGGATGACCCTTAATTCGCATTAAACATCTCCACCCTCCTTCGGTGTGGGGCTCATGTTGGCTATGCCCCAGCCCCTGAAGCATTCAAGATGATTTCTTGCAGCAGCTGGGCACTGTAACAGCTCCAGAGCTGTTCTGTAAAGCATGTAAAAGGGTGTGGGCCCTGCAGCACTACCTGTAGTATGCATTGTGCGTTGGAAGGCACAAAGTAAGCAGACGGGAGAGGTCAGGATAGTGCGCAAGGGCATAGAAGGGAGCGGCTCAAGAAAAGAGAAGTGGAAACAGACAGCAAACTAGGCTGGAGAAAGACCTGAGACAAAGAGATCTGAATTATACGAGAGCCGACCAGAGGAAACACAAATTATGCAGTCAAGTTTCCCACATTTGGGGAAATCGCAGGAGCAGCACACCCAGAGTGCAATGGGTGAGCCTTTCCCTGGGAGAAGCACCTTCCTGATCATAGTATCTCACCTGGCAGGTAAGTAGGAGTTGGGCTAGAGCTAGGGAGGGTCGCTGCTCGGGCACCCCCCTGTCAAGTGAAGGAGATCCAACTGAGGCAGCTCAAGGGAACTCTCGAAAGAAGAACAAGGCTAGAGGAAGATCTGAGACAAAGAAATCTGACTTTTACCAGAGCTGAGCAGAGGAAAGCACAAACACAGTCCCCCACTACCACAAATAATGCAGTCGAGTTTCCCACATTTGGGGAAATCACAGGGGTCAGCATACCCAGAATGCAATGAATGAACCTCACCCTGGGAGAACAATCTTCATGACCATGGTATCTCCTATGCAAAATAAGTATGATTTGGGATAGGGCTGGGGAGGGCCGCTGCTCAGGCACATCTCTGTCAAGTAAAGGAGATTCAACTGAGGCAGCACAAGGGAACTCTCATCTGGGGACAACAACTGCAGGGAGAACACATATTTTCAGATGAACATGGGAGGGCAGAAGGCTGCCTAATACTGAAGCACCCCCAAACAACAAACCAAATGCAACAACTAGTGCAAGCATTCCTGGGGGAAGGCCTGCAGCAGATTGATTTGCATATGGTAATGCCATCCAAGCAGTGGGTCAAAGTTGGCTTCAACCCTCGTCTGCATATGAAAAGAGAAAAGGGGCGTGCAGGGCATGGCGGCCTTTTGCGGCGCTTGGGTGACCCTTAGTTCGCATTAAACACCCCCACCCTCCTTCGGTGTGGGGCTCATGTTGGCAATGCCCCAGCCCCTGAAGCATTCAAGCTGATTTCTTGCAGCAGCTGGGCACTGTAACAGCTCCAGAGCTGCTCTGTGAGGCAAGTAAAAGGGTGTGGGCCCTGCAGCACTACCTGTAGTTTGCATTGTGTGTTGGAAGGCACAAAGTAAGCAGACGGGAGAAGTCAGGATAGTGCGCAAGGGCATAGAAGGGAGCGGCTCAAGAAAAGAGAAGTGGAAACAGACAGCAAACTAGGCTGGAGAGAGACCTGAGACAAAGAGATCTGAATTATACGAGAGCCGACCAGAGGAAACACAAATTATGCAGTCAAGTTTCCCACATTTGGGGAAATCACAGGGGCAGCACACCCAGAGTGCAATGGGTGAGCCTTGCCCTGGGAGAAGCACCTACATGATCATAGTATCTCACCTGGCAGGTAAGTAGGAGTTGGGCTAGAGCTGCGAAGGGTCGCTGCTCGGGTACCCCCCTGTCAAGTGAAGGAGATCCAACTGAGGCAGCACAAGGGAACTCTCGAAAGAGGAACAAGGCTAGAGGAAGATCTGAGACAAAGAAATCTGATTTTTACCAGAGTTGACCAGAAGAAAGCACAAACACAGTCCCCCACTACCACAAATAATGCAGTTGAGTTTCCCACATTTGGGGAAATCACAGGGGTCAGCATACCCAGAATGCAATGAATGAACCTCACCCTGGGAGAACAATCTTCATGACCATGGTATCTCCTATGCAAAATAAGTATGATTTGGGATAGGGCTGGGGAGGGCCGCTGCTCAGGCACATCTCTGTCAAGTAAAGGAGATTCAACTGAGGCAGCACAAGGGAACTCTCATCTGGGGACAACAACTGCAGGGAGAACACATATTTTCAGATGAACATGGGAGGGCAGAAGGCTGCCTAATACTGAAGCACCCCCAAACAACAAACCAAATGCAACAACTAGTGCAAGCATTCCTGGGGGAAGGCCTGCAGCAGATGGATTTGCATATGGTGATGTCATCCAAGCAGTGGGTCAAAGTTGGCTTCAACCCTCGTCTGCATATGAAAAGAAAAAAGGGATGTGCAGGGCATGGCGTCCTTTTGTGGCGCTTGGATGACCCCTAATTCGCATTAAACATCTCCACCCTCCTTCGGTGTGGGGCTCATGTTGGCTATGCCCCAGCCCCTGAAGCATTCAAGATGATTTCTTGCAGCAGCTGGGCACTGTAGCAGCTCCAGAGCTTCTCTGTAAAGCATGTAAAAGGGTGTGGGCCCTGCAGCACTACCTGTAGTATGCATTGTGCGTTGGAAGGCACAAAGTAAGCAGACGGGAGAGGTCAGGATAGTGCGCAAGGGCATAGAAGGGAGCGGCTCAAGAAAAGAGAAGTGGAAACAGACAGCAAACTAGGCTGGAGAAAGACCTGAGACAAAGAGATCTGAATTATATGAGAGCCGACCAGAGGAAACACAAATTATGCAGTCAAGTGTCCCACATTTGGGGAAATCGCAGGAGCAGCACACCCAGAGTGCAATGGGTGAGCCTTGCCCTGGGAGAAGCACCTTCCTGATCATAGTATCTCACCTGGCAGGTAAATAGGAGTTG
This sequence comes from Pseudophryne corroboree, assembly GCF_028390025.1. Lineage (NCBI taxonomy): Eukaryota > Metazoa > Chordata > Amphibia > Anura > Myobatrachidae > Pseudophryne > Pseudophryne corroboree. Next base: position 27,229 of record NW_026968169.1, on the reverse strand, counting down.
GGCTAGAGCTGGGGAGGGTCGCTGCTCGTGCACCCCACTGTCAAGTGAAGGAGATCCAACTGAGGCAGCACAAGGGAACTCTCGAAAGAAGAACAAGGCTAGAGGAAGATCTGAGACAAAGAAATCTGACTTTTACCAGAGCTGACCAGAGGAAAGCACAAACACAGTCCCCCACTACCACAAATAATGCAGTTGAGTTTCCCACATTTGGGGAAATCACAGGGGTCAGCATACCCAGAATGCAATGAATGAACCTCACCCTGGGAGAACAATCTTCATGACCATGGTATCTCCTATGCAAAATAAGTATGATGTGGGATAGGGCTGGGGAGGGCCGCTGCTCAGGCACATCTCTGTCAAGTAAAGGAGATTCAACTGAGGCAGCACAAGGGAACTCTCATCTGGGGACAACAACTGCAGGGAGAACACATATTTTCAGATGAACATGGGAGGGCAGAAGGCTGCCTAATACTGAAGCACCCCCAAACAACAAACCAAATGCAACAACTAGTGCAAGCAATCCTGGGGGAAGGCCTGCAGCAGATTGATTTGCATATGGTAATGCCATCCAAGCAGTGGGTCAAAGTTGGCTTCAACCCTCGTCTGCATATCAAAAAAGAGAAAAGGGGCGTGCAGGGCATGGCGGCCTTTTGCGGCGCTTGGATGACCCCTAGTTTGCATTAAACACCTCCACCCTCCTTCGGTGTGGGGCTCATGTTGGCTATGCCCCAGCCCCTGAAGCATTCAAGCTGATTTCTTGCAGCAGCTGGGCACTGTAACAGCTCAAGAGCTGCTCTGTAAGGCAAGTAAAAGGGTGTGGGCCCTGCAGCACTACCTGTAGTTTGCATTGTGCATTGGAAGGCACAAAGTAAGCAGACGGGAGAAGTCAGGATAGTGCGCAAGGGCATAGAAGGGAGCGGCTCAAGAAAAGAGAAGTGGAAACAGACAGCAAACTAGGCTGGAGAGAGACCTGAGACAAAGAGATCTGAATTATACGAGAGCCGACCAGGGGAAACACAAATTATGCAGTCAAGTGTCCCACATTTGGGGAAATTGCAGGAGCAGCACACCCAGAGTGCAATGGGTGAGCCTTGCCCTGGGAGTAGCACCTTCATGATCATAGTATCTCACCTGGCAGGTAAGTAGGAGTTGGGCTAGAGCTGGGGAGGGTCGCTGCTCGGGCACCCCCCTGTCAAGTGAAGGAGATCCAACTGAGGCAGCACAAGGGAACTCTTGAAAGAGGAACAAGGCTAGAGGAAGATCTGAGACAAAGAAATCTGACTTTTATCAGAGCTGACCAGAGGAAAGCACAAACACAGTCCCCCTCTACCACAAATAATGCAGTCGAGTTTCCCACATTTGGGGAAATCACAGGGGTCAGCATACCCAGAATGCAATGAATGAACCTCACCCTGGGAGAACAATCTTCATGACCATGGTATCTCCTATGCAAAATAAGTATGATTTGGGATAGGGCTGGGGAGGGCCGCTGCTCAGGCACATCTCTGTCAAGTAAAGGAGATTCAACTGAGGCAGCACAAGGGAACTCTCATCTGGGGACAACAACTGCAGGGAGAACACATATTTTCAGATGAACATGGGAGGGCAGAAGGCTGCCTAATACTGAAGCACCCCCAAACAACAAACCAAATGCAACAACTAGTACAAGCATTCCTGGGGGAAGGCCTGCAGCAGATGGATTTGTATAGGGTGATGTCATCCAAGCAGTGGGTCAAAGTTGGCTTCAACCCTCATCTGCATATGAAAAGAGAAAAGGGGCGTGCAGGGCATGGCGGTCTTTTGCGGCGCTTGGATGACCCCTAGTTCGCATTAAACACCTCCACCCTCATTCGGTGTGGGGCTCATGTTGGCTATGCCCCAGCCCCTGAAGCATTCAAGCTGATTTCTTGCAGCAGCTGGGCACTGTAACAGCTCCAGAGCTGCTCTGTAAGGCAAGTAAAAGGGTGTGGGCCCTGCAGCACTACCTGTAGTTCGCATTGTGCGTTGGAAGGCACAAAGTAAGCAGACGGGAGAAGTCAGGATAGTGCGCAAGGGCATAGAAGGGAGCGGCTCAAGAAAAGAGAAGTGGAAACAGACAGCAAACTAGGCTGGAGAGAGACCTGAGACAAAGAGATCTGAATTATATGAGAGCCGACCAAGGGAAACACAAATTATGCAGTCAAGTTTCCCACATTTGGGGAAATCAAAGGGGCAGCACACCCAGAGTGCAATAGGTGAGCCTTGCCCTGGGAGAAGCACCTACATGATCATAGTATCTCACCTGGCAGGTAAGTAGGAGTTGAGCTAGAGCTGGGGAGGGTCGCTGCTCGGGCACCCCCCTGTCAAGTGAAGGAGATCCAACTGAGGCAGCACAAGGGAACTCTCGAAAGAAGAACAAGGCTAGAGGAAGATCTGAGACAAAGAAATCTGACTTTTGCCAGAGCTGACCAGAGGAAAGCACAAACACAGTCCCCCTCTACCACAAATAATGCAGTCGAGTTTCCCACATTTGGGGAAATCACAGGGGTCATCATACCCAGAATGCAATGAATGAACCTCACCCTGGGAGAACAATCTTCATGACCATGATATCTCCTATGCAAAATAAGTATGATTTGGGATAGGGCTGGGGAGGGCCGCTGCTCAGGCACATCTCTGTCAAGTAAAGGCGATTCAACTGAGGCAGCACAAGGGAACTCTCATCTGGGGACAACAACTGCAGGGAGAACACATATTTTCAGATGAACATGGGAGGGCAGAAGGCTGCCTAATACTGAAGCACCCCCAAACAACAAACCAAATGCAACAACTAGTACAAGCATTCCTGGGGGAAGGCCTGCAGCAGATGGATTTGCATATGGTGATGTCATCCAAGCAGTGGGTCAAAGTTGGCTTCAACCCTCGTCTGCATATGAAAAGAAAAAAGGGATGTGCAGGGCATGGCGGCCTTTTGCGGCGCTTGCATGACCCCTAATTCGCATTAAACACCTCCACCCTCCTTCGGTGTGGGGCTCATGTTGGCTATGCCCCAGTACCTGAAGCATTCAAGCTGATTTCTTGCAGCAGCTGGGCACTGTAACAGCTCCAGAGCTGCTCTGTAAGGCATCTAAAAGGGTGTGGGCCCTGCAGCACTACCTGTAGTTCGCATTGTGCGTTGGAAGGCACAAAGTAAGCAGACGGGAGAAGTCAGGATAGTGCGCAAGGGCATAGAAGGGAGCGGTTCAAGAAAAGAGAAGTGGAAACAGACAGCAAACTAGGCTGGAGAGAGACCTGAGACAAAGAGATCTGAATTATACGAGAGCCGACCAGAGGAAACACAAATTATGCAGTCAAGTGTCCCACATTTGGGGAAATCGCAGGAGCAGCACACCCAGAGTGCAATGGGTGAGCCTTGCCCTGGGAGAAGCACCTTCCTGATCATAGTATCTCACCTGGCAGGTAAGTAGGAGTTGAGCTAGAGCTGGGGAGGGTCGCTGCTCGGGCACCCCCCTGTCAAGTGAAGGAGATCCAACTGAGGCAGCACAAGGGAACTCTCGAAAGAAGAACAAGGCTAGAGGAAGATCTGAGACAAAGAAATCTGACTTTTACCAGAGCTGACCAGAGGAAAGCACAAACACAGTCCCCCTCTACCACAAATAATGCAGTCGAGTTTCCCACATTTGGGGAAATCACAGGGGTCATCATACCCAGAATGCAATGAATGAACCTCACCCTGGGAGAACAATCTTCATGACCATGATATCTCCTATGCAAAATAAGTATGATTTGGGATAGGGCTGGGGAGGGCCGCTGCTCAGGCACATCTCTGTCAAGTAAAGGCGATTCAACTGAGGCAGCACAAGGGAACTCTCATCTGGGGACAACAACTGCAGGGAGAACACATATTTTCAGATGAACATGGGAGGGCAGAAGGCTGCCTAATACTGAAGCACCCCCAAACAACAAACCAAATGCAACAACTAGTACAAGCATTCCTGGGGGAAGGCCTGCAGCAGATGGATTTGCATATGGTGATGTCATCCAAGCAGTGGGTCAAAGTTGGCTTCAACCCTCGTCTGCATATGAAAAGAAAAAAGGGATGTGCAGGGCATGGCGTCCTTTTGTGGCGCTTGGATGACCCTTAATTCGCATTAAACATCTCCACCCTCCATCGGTGTGGGGCTCATGTTGGCTATGCCCCAGCCTCTGAAGCATTCAAGATGATTTCTTGCAGCAGCTGGGCACTGTAACAGCTCCAGAGCTGTTCTGTAAAGCATGTAAAAGGGTGTAGGCCCTGCAGCACTACCTGTAGTATGCATTGTGCGTTGGAAGGCACAAAGTAAGCAGACGGGAGAGGTCAGGATAGTGCGCAAGGGCATAGAAGGGAGCGGCTCAAGAAAAGAGAAGTGGAAACAGACAGCAAACTAGGCTGGAGAAAGACCTGAGACAAAGAGATCTGAATTATACGAGAGCCGACCAGAGGAAACACAAATTATGCAGTCAAGTTTCCCACATTTGGGGAAATCGCAGGAGCAGCACACCCAGAGTGCAATGGGTGAGCCTTGCCCTGGGAGAAGCACCTACATGATCATAGTATCTCACCTGGCAGGTAAGTAGGAGTTGGGCTAGAGCTGGGGAGGGTCGCTGCTCGGGCACCCCCCTGTCAAGTGAAGGAGATCCAACTGAGGCAGCACAAGGGAACTCTCGAAAGAAGAACAAGGCTAGAGGAAGATCTGAGACAAAGAAATCTGACTTTTACCAGAGCTGAGCAGAGGAAAGCACAAACACAGTCCCCCACTACCACAAATAATGCAGTCGAGTTTCCCACATTTGGGGAAATCACAGGGGTCAGCATACCCAGAATGCAATGAATGAACCTCACCCTGGGAGAACAATCTTCATGACCATGGTATCTCCTATGCAAAATAAGTATGATTTGGGATAGGGCTGGGGAGGGCCGCTGCTCAGGCACATCTCTGTCAAGTAAAGGAGATTCAACTCAGGCAGCACAAGGGAACTCTCATCTGGGGACAACAACTGCAGGGAGAACACATATTTTCAGATGAACATGGGAGGGCAGAAGGCTGCCTAATACTGAAGCACCCCCAAACAACAAACCAAATGCAACAACTAGTGCAAGCATTCCTGGGGGAAGGCCTGCAGCAGATTGATTTGCATATGGTAATGCCATCCAAGCAGTGGGTCAAAGTTGGCTTCAACCCTCGTCTGCATATGAAAAGAGAAAAGGGGCGTGCAGGGCATGGCGGCCTTTTGCGGCGCTTGGGTGACCCTTAGTTCGCATTAAACACCCCCACCCTCCTTCGGTGTGGGGCTCATGTTGGCAATGCCCCAGCCCCTGAAGCATTCAAGCTGATTTCTTGCAGCAGCTGGGTACTGTAACAGCTCCAGAGCTGCTCTGTAAGGCAAGTAAAAGGGTGTGGGCCCTGCAGCACTACCTGTAGTTTGCATTGTGTGTTGGAAGGCACAAAGTAAGCAGACGGGAGAAGTCAGGATAGTGCGCAAGGGCATAGAAGGGAGCGGCTCAAGAAAAGAGAAGTGGAAACAGACAGCAAACTAGGCTGGAGAGAGACCTGAGACAAAGAGATCTGAATTATACGAGAGACGACCAGGGGAAACACAAATTATGCAGTCAAGTTTCCCACATTTGGGGAAATCACAGGGGCAGCACACCCAGAGTGCAATGGGTGAGCCTTGCCCTGGGAGAAGCACCTACATGATCATAGTATCTCACCTGGCAGGTAAGTAGGAGTTGGGCTAGAGCTGGGGAGGGTCGCTGCTCGGGTACCCCCCTGTCAAGTGAAGGAGATCCAACTGAGGCAGCACAAGGGAACTCTCGAAAGAGGAACAAGGCTAGAGGAAGATCTGAGACAAAGAAATCTGATTTTTACCAGAGTTGACCAGAAGAAAGCACAAACACAGTCCCCCACTACCACAAATAATGCAGTCGAGTTTCCCACATTTGGGGAAATCACAGGGGTCAGCATACCCAGAATGCAATGAATGAACCTCACCCTGGGAGAACAATCTTCATGACCATGGTATCTCCTATGCAAAATAAGTATGATTTGGGATAGTGCTGGGGAGGGCCGCTGCTCAGGCACATCTCTGTCAAGTAAAGGAGAGTCAACTGAGGCAGCACAAGGGAACTCTCATCTGGGGACAACAACTGCAGGGAGAACACATATTTTCAGATGAACATGGGAGGGCAGAAGGCTGCCTAATACTGAAGCACCCCCAAACAACAAACCAAATGCAACAACTAGTGCAAGTATTCCTGGGGGAAGGCCTGCAGCAGATGGATTTGTATATGGTGATGTCATCCAAGCAGTGGGTCAAAGTTGGCTTCAACCCTCGTCTGCATATGAAAAGAAAAAAGGGATGTGCAGGGCATGGTGTCCTTTTGTGGCGCTTGGATGACCCCTCCTTCGGTGTGGGGCTCATGTTGGCTATGCCCCAGCCCCTGAAGCATTCAAGATGATTTCTTGCAGCAGCTGGGAACTGTAACAGCTCCAGAGTTGCTCTGTAAAGCATGTAAAAGGGTGTGGGCCCTGCAGCACTACCTGTAGTATGCATTGTGCGTTGGAAGGCACAAAGTAAGCAGACGGGAGAGGTCAGGATAGTGCGCAACTTCATAGAAGGGAGCGGCTCAAGAAAAGAGAAGTGGAAACAGACAGCAAACTAGGCTGGAGAAAGACCTGAGACAAAGAGATCTGAATTATATGAGAGACGACCAGAGGAAACACAAATTATGCAGTCAAGTGTCCCACATTTGGGGAAATCGCAGGAGCAGCACACCCAGAGTGCAATGGGTGAACCTTGCCCTGGGAGAAGCACCTTCCTGATCATAGTATCTCACCTGGCAGGTAAATAGGAGTTGGGCTAGAGCTGGGGAGGGTCGCTGCTCGTGCACCCCCCTGTCAAGTGAAGGAGATCCAACTGAGGCAGCACAAGGGAACTCTCGAAAGAAGAACAAGGTTAGAGGAAGATCTGAGACAAAGAAATCTGACTTTTACCAGAGCTGACCAGAGGAAAGCACAAACACAGTCCCCCACTACCACAAATAATGCAGTCGAGTTTCCCACATTTGGGGAAATCACAGGGGTCAGCATACCCAGAATGCAATGAATGAACCTCACCCTGGGAGAACAATCTTCATGACCATAGTATCTCCTATGCAAAATAAGTATGATTTGAGATAGGGCTGGGGAGGGCCGCTGCTCAGGCACATCTCTGTCAAGTAAAGGAGATTCAACTGAGGCAGCACAAGGGAACTCTCATCTGGGGACAACAACTGCAGGGAGAACACATATTTTCAGATGAACATGGGAGGGCAGAAGGCTGCCTAATACTGAAGCACCCCCAAACAACAAACCAAATGCAACAACTAGTACAAGCATTCCTGGGGGAAGGCCTGCAGCAGATTGATTTGCATATGGTAATGCCATCCAAGCAGTGGGTCAAAGTTGGCTTCAACCCTCGTCTGCATATGAAAAGAGAAAAGGGGCGTGCAGGGCATGGCGGCCTTTTGCGGCGCTTGGATGACCCCTAGTTCGCATTAAACACCTCCACCCTCCTTCGGTGTGGGGCTCATGTTGGCTATGCCCCAGCCCCTGAAGCATTCAAGCTGATTTCTTGCAGCAGCTGGGCACTGTAACAGCCCCAGAGCTGCTCTGTAAGGCAAGTAAAAGGGTGTGGGCCCTGCAGTACTACCTGTAGTTTGCATTGTGCATTGGAAAGCACAAAGTAAGCAGACGGGAGAAGTCAGGATAGTGCGCAAGGGCATAGAAGGGAGCGGCTCAAGAAAAGAGAAGTGGAAACAGACAGCAAACTAGGCTGGAGAGAGACCTGAGACAAAGAGATCTGAATTATACGAGAGCCGACCAGGGGAAACACAAATTATGCAGTCAAGTTTCCCACATTTGGGGAAATCGCAGGAGCAGCACACCCAGAGTGCAATGGGTGAGCCTTGCCCTGGGAGAAGCACCTTCATGATCATAGTATCTCACCTGGCAGGTAAGTAGGAGTTGGGCTAGAGCTGGGGAGGGTTGCTGCTCGGGTACCCCCCTGTCAAGTGAAGGAGATCCAACTGAGGCAGCACAAGGGAACTCTCATCTGGGGACAACAACTGCAGGGAGAACACATATTTTCAGATGAACATGGGAGGGCAGAAGGCTGCCTAATACTGAAGCACCCCCAAACAACAAACCAAATGCAACAACTAGTGCAAGCATTCCTGGGGGAAGGCCTGCAGCAGATGGATTTGCATATGGTGATGTCATCACATCAACCCTCGTCTGCATATGAAAAGAGAAAAGGGGCGTGCAGGGCATGGCGGCCTTTTGCGGCGCTTGGATGACCCCTAGTTCGCATTAAACACCTCCACCCTCCTTCGGTGTGGGGCTCATGTTGGCTATGCCCCAGCCGCTTAAGCATTCAAGCTGATTTCTTGCAGCAGCCGGGCACTGTAACAGCTCCAGAGCTGCTCTATAAGGCAAGTAAAAGGGTCTATGTGGCGCAATCAGTTAGTATGTACGGCTATTAACCAAAAGGTTGGTGGTTCAATCCCACCCAGGGACCTAATTGACCTTGTTATCAGATTTTGGTGATCTTTAAGTAGACAAGTCAAATTTCATACCCCCTGTTATGGTGTAGGGTACCTGGCCTTCTCTGATGTAATCAGAGTTAGATTTGATTCAGTGATTTTATAAAAACAAGTAGGAAGCACAATTTAGCAGTGGGTTGCAGAGAAAAAGAAATATGCTGGCAAAAAAATCAAATTGCGTGATTAAACAGCTCTTCATTTTCTGGCTTTATTTTTATGCTAACAAATTTGTTCTCTGAAAAGTGTCCACAAAGCCAAGTCTCTGATTAACACCTTTGTAGGGATGGTTTTTCACCTATTACTAAATTAAACTTGCTTCATTGGAAAGGCAGCAAGATGCATCCTCATTTCAATGTCTACTGAAATAATACAGGTTGACACCAGGAAACATTAACGCCACTGCATCCTTGCTGCTTTCTCATGTGGAAGTCTGTTTAATGTGAAAACAAGGTGATATCTAATTAGCACACAGGTAAGAAATTACGAAAATCTTTATTTAAGGGTGAAGAGGTTTCTCACAAAATTGTTGCCCCAATGCATCATTGAAATTCAAGCTGGAAAGATGATTTTAATATATCACTTGTACATTTTGTATTGCTCTTCTGGTGACAATGTAGTTTTTTTTGTCAATTACCATTTTAATAATAGGGTAAAGAAAATTAAGTGGATTTTTGAAAGAAAAGTATACTGTCAATATACTATTAAAACAAATTAAAATGGTAAAAGTTGTTGTACTTTAAGTAAAAATAAAAGAGCAAAAATATCAATCCCAGTTTTGATTACTTAAATTAACAAAAAAAAAATGCATATAGCAAAGGATAGTTTCAATCTGCCTACCTCTGGGTTATGGGTCCAGCATGCTTCCATTGCAGTACTCTGCTGCACATGTAAGTGCAAGAGATCCTGAAGCACTCACTCATCATAGGAAAGTACCAATGTGTTTATTCATTGGTTGATGGAAGAAACATCTTACAAAAACTCTCCAGATTATTGATTTTTTAATGTTTTTCTAGGAAACGTTCTAGATGTATGCTTATTAGCCTTTGTCAGTATGTACTGTTTGCAAAGTGTCTCTGTGGCGCAATCGGTTAGTGTGTTCGGCTATTAACCAAAAGGTTGGTGGTTCAATCCCACCCAGGGACGTAATTGACCTTGTGATCAGATTTTGGTGATATTTAAGTAGACAAGTCAAAATTTCAAACCCCCTCTTATTGTGTAGGGTACCTGGCCTTCTCTGATGTAATCAGAGTTAGATTTGATTCAGTGATTTTATAAAAAACAGCTAGGAAGCACAATTTAGCAGTGGGTTGCAGAGAAAAAAAATATGCTGGCAGAAAAATCCAATTGAGTGATTAAACAGCTCTTCATTTTCTGGCTTTATTTTTATGCTAACAAATTTGTTCTCTGAAAAGTGTCCACAAAGCCAAGTCTCTGATTAACACCTTTGTAAGGATGGTTTTTCACCTATTACTAAATTAAACTTGCTTCATTGGAAAGGCAGCAAGATGCATCCTCATTTCAATGTGTACTGAAATAATACAAGTTGACACCAGGAAACATTAACGCCACTGCATCCTTGCTGCTTTCTCATGTGGAAGTCTGTTTAATGTGAAAACAAGGTGATATCTAATTAGCACACAGGTAAGGAATTAAGAAAATCTTTATTTAAGGGTGAAGATGTTTCTCACAAAATTGTTGACCCAATGCATCATTGAAATTCAAGCTGGAAAGATGAATTTAATATATCACTTGTACATTTTGTATTGCTCTTCTGGTGACAATGTAGTTTGTTTTTGTCAATTACCATTTTAATAATAGGGTAAAGAAAATGAAGTGGATTTTTGAAAGAAAACAATACTGTCAATATACTATTAAAACAAATTAAAATGGTAAACGTTATTGTACTTTAAGTAAAAATAAAAGAGACAAAATATCAATCCCAGTTTTGGATTACTTTAATTAACAAAAAAAAATGCATATAGCAGAGGATAGTTTCAATCTGCCTACCTCTGGTTTATGGGCCCAGCATGCTTCCATTGCAGTACTCTGCTGCACATGTAAGTGCAAGAGATCCTGAAGCACTCACTCATCATGGGAAAGTACCAATGTGTTTCTTCGTTGGTTGATGGAAGAAACATCTTACAAAAACTCTCCCGTTTATTGACTTTTTAAAGTTTTGCTAGGAAACGTTTTAGATGAATGCTTATTAGCCTTTGTCAGTATGGACTTTTGCAAAGTGTCTCTGTGGCGCAATCAGTTAGTATGTACGGCTATTAACCAAAAATTTGGTGGTTCAATCCCACCCAGGGACCTAATTGACCTTGTTATCAGATTTTGGTGATCTTTAAGTAGACAAGTCAAAATTTCAAACCCCCTGTTATGGTGTAGGGTACTTGGCCTTCTCTGATGTAATTAGAGTTAGATTTGATTCAGTGATTTTATAAAAACAGCTAGGAAGCACAATTTAGCAGTGGGTTGCAGAGAAAAAAAATATGCTGGCAGAAAAATCCAATTGAGTGATTAAACAGCTCTTTATTTTCTGGCTTTATTTTTATGCTAACAAAATTGTTCTCTGAAAAGTGTCCACAAAGCCAAGTCTCTGATTAACACCTTTGTAAGGATGGTTTTTCACCTATTACTAAATTAAACTTGCTTCATTGGAAAGGCAGCAAGATGCATCCTCATTTCAATGTGTACTGAAATAATACAGGTTGACACCAGGAAACATTAACGCCACTGCATCCTTGCTGCTTTCTCATGTGGAAGTCTGTTTAATATGAAAACAAGGTGATATCTAATTAGCACACAGGTAAGGAATTAAGAAAATCTTTATTTAAGGGTGAAGATGTTTCTCACAAAATCGTTGCCCCAATGCATCATTGAAATTCAAGCTGGAAAGATGATTTTAATATATCACTTGTACATTTTGTATTGCTCTTCTGGTGACAATGTAGTTTGTTTTTGTCAATTACCATTTTAATAATAGGGTAAAGAAAATGAAGTGGATTTTTGAAAGAAAACAATACTGTCAATATACTATTAAAACAAATTAAAATGGTAAAAGTTATTGTACTTTAAGAAAAAATAAAAGAGCCAAAATATCAATCCCAGTTTTGGATTACTTTAATTAACAAAAAAAAAATGCATATAGCAGAGGATAGTTTCAATCTGCCTACCTCTGGGTTATGGGCCCAGCATGCTTCCATTGCAGTACTCTGCTGCACATGTAAGTGCAAGAGATCCTGAAGCACTCACTCATCATGGGAAAGTACCAATGTGTTTCTTCGTTGGTTGATGGAAGAAACATCTTACAAAAACTCTCCAGATTATTGACTTTTTAAAGTTTTTCTAGGAAACGTTTTAGATGAATGCTTATTAGCATTTGTCAGTATGTACTTTTGCAAAGTGTCTCTGTGGCGCAATCAGTTAGCGTGTACGGCTATTAACCAAAAGGTTGGTGGTTCAATCCCACCCAGGGACCTAATTGACCTTGTTATCAGATTTTGGTGATCTTTAAGTAGACAAGTCAAATTTCATACCCCCTGTTATGGTGTAGGGTACCTGGCCTTCTCTGATGTAATCAGAGTTAGATTTGATTCAGTGATTTTATAAAAACATATAGGAAGCACAATTTAGCAGTGGCTTGCAGAGAAAAAGAAATATGCTGGCAAAAAAATCAAATTGCGTGATTAAACAGCTCTTAATTTTCTGGCTTTATTTTTATGCTAACAAATTTGTTCTCTGAAAAGTGTCCACAAAGCCAAGTCTCTGATTAACACCTTTGTAGAGATGGTTTTTCACCTATTACTAAATTAAACTTGCTTCATTGGAAAGGCAGCAAGATGCATCCTCATTTCAATGTCTACTGAAATAATACAGGTTGACACCAGGAAACATTAACGCCACTGCATCCTTGCTGCTTTCTCATGTGGAAGTCTGTTTAATGTGAAAACAAGGTGATATCTAATTAGCACACAGGTAAGAAATTACGAAAATCTTTATTTAAGGGTGAAGATGTTTCTCACAAAATTGTTGCCCCAATGCATCATTGAAATTCAAGCTGGAAAGATGATTTTAATATATCACTTGTACATTTTGTATTGCTCTTCTGGTGACAATGTAGTTTTTTTTGTCAATTACCATTTTAATAATAGGGTAAAGAAAATTAAGTGGATTTTTGAAAGAAAACTATACTGTCAATATACTATTAAAACAAATTAAAATGGTAAAAGTTATTGTACTTTAAGTAAAAATAAAAGAGCAAAAATATCAATCCCAGTTTTGATTACTTAAATTAACAAAAAAAATGCATATAGCAAAGGATAGTTTCAATCTGCCTACCTCTGGGTTATGGGTCCAGCATGCTTCCATTGCAGTACTCTGCTGCACATGTAAGTGCAAGAGATCCTGAAGCACTCACTCATCATGGGAAAGTACCAATGTGTTTATTCGTTGGTTGATGGAAGAAACATCTTACAAAAACTCTCCAGATTATTGATTTTTTAATGTTTTTCTAGGAAACGTTCTAGATGTATGCTTATTAGCCTTTGTCAGTATGTACTTTTTCGCAAAGTGTCTCTGTGGCGCAATCGGTTAGTGTGTTTGGCTATTAACCAAAAGGTTGGTGGTTCAATCCCACCCAGGGACGTAATTAACCTTGTGATCAGATTTTGGTGATATTTAAGTAGACAAGTCAAAATTTCAAACCTCCTCTTATGGTGTAGGGTACATGGCCGTCTCTGATGTAATCAGAGTTAGATTTGATTCAGTGATTTTATAAAAAACAGCTAGGAAGCACAATTTAGCAGTGGGTTGCAGAGAAAAAAAATATGCTGGCAGAAAAATCCAATCGAGTGATTAAACAGCTCTTCATTTTCTGGCTTTATTTTTATGCTAACAAATTTGTTCTCTGAAAAGTGTCCACAAAGCCAAGTCTCTGATTAACACCTTTGTAAGGATGGTTTTTCACCTATTACTAAATTAAACTTGCTTCATTGGAAAGGCAGCAAGATGCATCCTCATTTCAATGTCTACTGAAATAATACAAGTTGACACCAGGAAACATAAACGCCACTGCATCCTTGCTGCTTTCTCATGTGGAAGTCTGTTTAATGTGAAAACAAGGTGATATCTAATTAGCACACAGGTAAGGAATTAAGAAAATCTTTATTTAAGGGTGAAGATGTTTCTCACAAAATTGTTGACCCAATGCATCATTGAAATTCAAGCTGGAAAGATGATTTTAATATATCACTTGTACATTTTGTATTGCTCTTCTGGTGACAATGTAGTTTGTTTTTGTCAATTACCATTTTAATAATAGGGTAAAGAAAATGAAGTGGATTTTTGAAAGAAAACAATACTGTCAATATACTATTAAAACAAATTAAAATGGTAACAGTTATTGTACTTTAAGTAAAAATAAAAGAGACAAAATATCAATCCCAGTTTTGGATTACTTTAATTAACAAAAAAAAAATGCATATAGCAGAGGATAGTTTCAATCTGCCTACCTCTGGGTTATGGGCCCAGCATGCTTCCATTGCAGTACTCTGCTGCACATGTAAGTTCAAGAGATCCTGAAGCACTCACTCATCATGGGAAAGTACCAATGTGTTTCTTCGTTGGTTGATGGAAGAAACATCTTACAAAAACTCTCCAGATTATTGACTTTTTAAAGTTTTTCTAGGAAACGTTTTAGATGAATGCTTATTAGCCTTTGTCAGTATGGACTTTTGCAAAGTGTCTCTGTGGCGCAATCAGTTAGTATGTATGACTATTAACCAAAAGGTTGGTGGTTCAATCCCACCCAGGGACCTAATTGACCTTGTTATCAGATTTTGGTGATCTTTAAGTAGACAAGTCAAAATTTCAAACCCCCTGTTATGGTGTAGGGTACCTGGCCTTCTCTGATGTAATCAGAGTTAGATTTGATTCAGTGATTTTATAAAAACAGCTAGGAAGCACAATTTAGCAGTGGGTTGCAGAGAAAAAAAATATGCTGGCAGAAAAATCCAATTGAGTGATTAAACAGCTCTTTATTTTCTGGCTTTATTTTTATGCTAACAAATTTGTTCTCTGAAAAGTGTCCACAAAGCCAAGTCTCTGATTAACACCTTTGTAAGGATGGTTTTTCACCTATTACTAAATTAAACTTGCTTCATTGGAAAGGCAGCAAGATGCATCCTCATTTCAATGTCTACTGAAATAATACAGGTTGACACCAGGAAACATTAACGCCACTGCATCCTTGCTGCTTTCTCATGTGGAAGTCTGTTTAATGTGAAAACAAGGTGATATCTAATTAGCACACAGGTAAGGAATTAAGAAAATCTTTATTTAAGGGTGAAGATGTTTCTCACAAAATCGTTGCCCCAATGCATCATTGAAATTCAAGCTGGAAAGATGATTTTAATATATCACTTGTACATTTTGTATTGCTCTTCTGGTGACAATGTAGTTTGTTTTTGTCAATTACCATTTTAATAATAGGGTAAAGAAATTTAAGTGGATTTTTGAAAGAAAACAATACTGTCAATATACTATTAAAACAAATTAAAATGGTAAAAGTTATTGTACTTTAAGTAAAAATAAAAGAGCCAAAATATCAATCCCAGTTTTGGATTACTTTAATTAACAAACAAAAAAATGCATATAGCAGAGGATAGTTTCAATCTGCCTACCTCTGGGTTATGGGCCCAGCATGCTTCCATTGCTGTACTCTGCTGCACATGTAAGTGCAAGAGATCCTGAAGCACTCACTCATCATGGGAAAGTACCAATGTGTTTCTTCGTTGGTTGATGGAAGAAACATCTTACAAAAACTCTCCAGATTATTGACTTTTTAAAGTTTTTCTAGGAAACGTTTTAGATGAATGCTTATTAGCCTTTGTCAGTATGAACTTTTGCAAAGTGTCTCTGTGGTGCAATCAGTTAGTATGTATGGCTATTAACCAAAAGGTTGGTGGTTTAATCCCACCCAGGGACCTAATTGACCTTGTTATCAGATTTTGGTGATCTTTAAGTAGACAAGTCAAATTTCATACCCCCTGTTATGGTGTAGGGTACCTGGCCTTCTCTGATGTAATCAGAGTTAGATTTGATTCAGTGATTTTATAAAAACATCTAGGAAGCACAATTTAGCAGTGGGTTGCAGAGAAAAAGAAATATGCTGGCAAAAAAATCAAATTGCGTGATTAAACAGCTCTTCATTTTCTGGCATTGTTTTTATGCTAACAAATTTGTTCTCTGAAAAGTGTCCACAAAGCCAAGTCTCTGATTAACACCTTTGTAGGGATGGTTTTTCACCTATTACTAAATTAAACTTGCTTCATTGGAAAGGCAGCAAGATGCATCCTCATTTCAATGTCTACTGAAATAATACAGGTTGACACCAGGAAACATTAACGCCACTGCATCCTTGCTGCTTTCTCATGTGGAAGTCTGTTTAATGTGAAAACAAGGTGATATCTAATTAGCACACAGGTAAGGAATTAAGAAAATCTTTATTTAAGGGTGAAGATGTTTCTCACAAAATCGTTGACCCAATGCATCATTGAAATTCAAGCTGGAAAGATGATTTTAATATATCACTTGTACATTTTGTATTGCTCTTCTGGTGACAATGTAGTTTGTTTTTGTCAATTACCATTTTAATAATAGGGTAAAGAAAATGAAGTGGATTTTTGAAAGAAAACAATACTGTCAATATACTATTAAAACAAATTAAAATGGTAAAAGTTATTGTACTTTAAGTAAAAATAAAAGAGACAAAATATCAATCCCAGTTTTGGATTACTTTAATTAACAAAAAAAAAATGCATATAGCAGAGGATAGTTTCAATCTGCCTACCTCTGGGTTATGGGCCCAGCATGCTTCCATTGCAGTACTCTGCTGCACATGTAAGTGCAAGAGATCCTGAAGCACTCACTCATCATGGGAAAGTACCAATGTGTTTCTTCGTTGGTTGATGGAAGAAACATCTTTCAAAAACTCTCCAGATTATTGACTTTTTAAAGTTTTTCTAGGAAACGTTTTAGATGAATGCTTATTAGCCTTTGTCAGTATGGACTTTTGCAAAGTGTCTCTGTGGCGCAATCAGTTAGTATGTATGGCTATTAACCAAAAGGTTGGTGGTTCAATCCCACCCAGGGACCTAATTGACCTTGTTATCAGATTTTGGTGATCTTTAAGTAGACAAGTCAAAATTTCAAACCTCCTGTTATGGTGTAGGGTACCTGGCCGTCTCTGATGTAATCAGAGTTAGATTTGATTCAGTGATTTTATAAAAACAGCTAGGAAGCACAATTTAGCAGTGGGTTGCAGAGAAAAAAAATATGCTGGCAGAAAAATCCAATTGAGTGATCAAACAGCTCTTTATTTTCTGGCTTTATTTTTATGCTAACAAATTTGTTCTCTGAAACGTGTCCACAAAGCCAAGTCTCTGATTAACACCTTTGTAAGGATGGTTTTTCACCTATTACTAAATTAAACTTGCTTCATTGGAAAGGCAGCAAGATGCATCCTCATTTCAATGTCTACTGAAATAATACAGGTTGACACCAGGAAACATTAACGCCACTGCATCCTTGCTGCTTTCTCATGTGGAAGTCTGTTTAATGTGAAAACAAGGTGATATCTATTTAGCACACAGGTAAGGAATTAAGAAAATCTTTATTTAAGGGTGAAGATGTTTCTCACAAAATCGTTGCCCCAATGCATCATTGAAATTCAAGCTGGAAAGATGATTTTAATATATCACTTGTACATTTTGTATTGCTCTTCTGGTGACAATGTAGTTTGTTTTTGTCAATTACCATTTTAATAATAGGGTAAAGAAAATTAAGTGGATTTTTGAAAGAAAACAATACTGTCAATATACTATTAAAACAAATTAAAATGGTAAAAGTTATTGTACTTTAAGTAAAAATAAAAGAGCCAAAATATCAATCCCAGTTTTGGATTACTTTAATTAACAAACAAAAAAATGCATATAGCAGAGGATAGTTTCAATCTGCCTACCTCTGGGTTATGGGCCCAGCATGCTTCCATTGCTGTACTCTGCTGCACATGTAAGTGCAAGAGATCCTGAAGCACTCACTCATCATGGGAAAGTACCAATGTGTTTCTTCGTTGGTTGATAGAAGAAACATCTTACAAAAACTCTCCAGATTATTGATTTTTTAAGTTTTTCTAGGAAACGTTTTAGATGAATGCTTATTAGCCTTTGTCAGTATGAACTTTTGCAAAGTGTCTCTGTGGCGCAATCAGTTAGTATGTACGGCTATTAACCAAAAGGTTGGTGGTTCAATCCCACCCAGGGACCAAATTGACCTTGTTATCAGATTTTGGTGATCTTTAAGTAGACAAGTCAAATTTCATACCCCCTGTTATGGTGTAGGGTACCTGGCCTTCTCTGATGTAATTAGATTTGATTCAGTGATTTTATAAAAACATCTAGGAAGCACAATTTAGCAGTGGGTTGCAGAGAAAAAGAAATATGCTGGCAAAAAAATCAAATTGCGTGATTAAACAGCTCTTCATTTTCTGGCTTTATTTTTATGCTAACAAATTTGTTCTCTGAAAAGTGTCCACAAAGCCAAGTCTCTGATTAACACCTTTGTAGGGATGGTTTTTCACCTATTACTAAATTAAACTTGCTTCATTGGAAAGGCAGCAAGATGCATCCTCTTTTCAATGTCTACTGAAATAATACAGGTTGACACCAGGAAACATTAACGCCACTGCATCCTTGCTGCTTTCTCATGTGGAAGTCTGTTTAATGTGAAAACAAGGTGATATCTAATTAGCACACAGGTAAGGAATTAAGAAAATCTTTATTTAAGGGTGAAGATGTTTCTCACAAAATTGTTGCCCCAATGCATCATTGAAATTCAAGCTGGAAAGATGATTTTAATATATCACTTGTACATTTTGTATTGCTCTTCTGGTGACAATGTAGTTTTTTTTGTGAATTACCATTTTAATAATAGGGTAAAGAAAATTAAGTGGATTTTTGAAAGAAAACTATACTGTCAATATACTATTAAAACAAATTAAAATGGTAAAAGTTATTGTACTTTAAGTAAAAATAAAAGAGCAAAAATATCAATCCCAGTTTTGATTACTTAAATTAACAAAAAAAATGCATATAGCAAAGGATAGTTTCAATCTGCCTACCTCTGGGTTAAGGGTCCAGCATGCTTCCATTGCAGTACTCTGCTGCACATGTAAGTGCAAGAGATCCTGAAGCACTCACTCATCATGGGAAAATACCAATGTGTTTATTCATTGGTTGATGGAAGAAACATCTTACAAAAACTCTCCAGATTATTGATTTTTTAATGTTTTTCTAGGAAACGTTCTAGATGTATGCTTATTAGCCTTTGTCAGTATGTACTGTTTGCAAAGTGTCTCGGTGGCGCAATCGGTTAGTGTGTTCAGCTATTAACCAAAAGTTTGGTGGTTCAATCCCACCCAGGGACGTAATTGACCTTGTGATCAGATTTTGGTGATCTTTAAGTAGACAAGTCAAAATTTCAAACCCCCTCTTATTGTGTAGGGTACCTGGCCTTCTCTGATGTAATCAGAGTTAGATTTGATTCAGTGATTTAAAAAAAAACAGCTAGGAAGCACAATTTAGCAGTGGGTTGCAGAGAAAAAAAATATGCTGGCAGAAAAATCCAATTGAGTGATTAAACAGTTCTTCATTTTCTGGCTTTATTTTTATGCTAACAAATTTGTTCTCTGAAAAGTGTCCACAAAGCCAAGTCTCTGATTAACACCTTTGTAAGGATGTTTTTTCACCTATTACTAAATTAAACTTGCTTCATTGGAAAGGCAGCAAGATGCATCCTCATTTCAATGTCTACTGAAATAATACAGGTTGACACCAGGAAACATTAACGCCACTGCATCCTTGCTGCTTTCTCATGTGGAAGTCTGTTTAATGTGAAAACAAGGTGATATCTAATTAGCACACAGGTAAGGAATTACGAAAATCTTTATTTAAGGGTGAAGATGTTTCTCACAAAATTGTTGCCCCAATGCATCATTGAAATTCAAGCTGGAAAGATGATTTTAATATATCACTTGTACATTTTGTATTGCTCTTCTGGTGACAATGTAGTTTTTTTGTCAATTACCATTTTAATAACAGGGTAAAGAAAATTAAGTGGATTTTTGAAAGAAAACTATACTGTCAATATACTATTAAAACAAATTAAAATGGTAAAAGTTATTGTACTTTAAGTAAAAATAAAAGAGCAAAAATATCAATCCCAGTTTTGATTACTTAAATTAACAAAAAAAATGCATATAGCAAAGGATAGTTTCAATCTGCCTACCTCTGGGTTATGGGTCCAGCATGCTTCCATTGCAGTACTCTGCTGCCCATGTAAGTGCAAGAGATCCTGAAGCACTCACTCATCATGGGAAAGTACCAATGTGTTTATTCGTTGGTTGATGGAAGAAACATCTTACAAAAACTCTCCAGATTATTGATTTTTTAATGTTTTTCTAGGAAACGTTCTAGATGTATGCTTATTAGCCTTTGTCAGTATGTACTTTTTGCAAAGTGTCTCTGTGGCGCAATCGGTTAGTGTGTTTGGCTATTAACCAAAAGGTTGGTGGTTCAATCCCACCCAGGGACGTAATTAACCTTGTGATCAGATTTTGGTGATATTTAAGTAGACAAGTCAAAATGTCAAACCTCCTCTTATGGTGTAGGGTACATGGCCTTCTCTGATGTAATCAGAGTTAGATTTGATTCAGTGATTTTATAAAAAACAGCTAGGAAGCACAATTTAGCAGTGGGTTGCAGAGAAAAAAAATATGCTGGCAGAAAAATCCAATTGAGTGATTAAACAGCTCTTTATTTTCTGGCTTTATTTTTATGCTAACAAATTTGTTCTCTGAAAAGTGTCCACAAAGCCAAGTCTCTGATTAACACCTTTGTAAGGATGGTTTTTCACCTATTACTAAATTAAACTTGCTTCATTGGAAAGGCAGCAAGATGCATCCTCATTTCAATGTCTACTGAAATAATACAGGTTGACACCAGGAAACATTAACGCCACTGCATCCTTGCTGCTTTCTCATGTGGAAGTCTGTTTAATGTGAAAACAAGGTGATATCTAATTAGCACACAGGTAAGGAATTAAGAAAATCTTTATTTAAGGGTGAAGATGTTTCTCACAAAATCGTTGCCCCAATGCATCATTGAAATTCAAGCTGGAAAGATGATTTTAATATATCACTTGTACATTTTGTATTGCTCTTCTGGTGACAATGTAGTTTGTTTTTGTCAATTACCATTTTAATAATAGGGTAAAGAAAATGAAGTGGATTTTTGAAAGAAAACAATACTGTCAATATACTATTAAAACAAATTAAAATGGTAACAGTTATTGTACTTTAAGTAAAAATAAAAGAGACAAAATATCAATCCCAGTTTTGGATTACTTTAATTAACAAAAAAAAAATGCATATAGCAGAGGATAGTTTCAATCTGCCTACCTCTGGGTTATGGGCCCAGCATGCTTCCATTGCAGTACTCTGCTGCACATGTAAGTTCAAGAGATCCTGAAGCACTCACTCATCATGGGAAAGTACCAATGTGTTTCTTCGTTGGTTGATGGAAGAAACATCTTACAAAAACTCTCCAGATTATTGACTTTTTAAAGTTTTTCTAGGAAACGTTTTAGATGAATGCTTATTAGCCTTTGTCAGTATGGACTTTTGCAAAGTGTCTCTGTGGCGCAATCAGTTAGTATGTATGACTATTAACCAAAAGGTTGGTGGTTCAATCCCACCCAGGGACCTAATTGACCTTGTTATCAGATTTTGGTGATCTTTAAGTAGACAAGTCAAAATTTCAAACCCCCTGTTATGGTGTAGGGTACCTGGCCTTCTCTGATGTAATCAGAGTTAGATTTGATTCAGTGATTTTATAAAAACAGCTAGGAAGCACAATTTAGCAGTGGGTTGCAGAGAAAAAAAATATGCTGGCAGAAAAATCCAATTGAGTGATTAAACAGCTCTTTATTTTCTGGCTTTATTTTTATGCTAACAAATTTGTTCTCTGAAAAGTGTCCACAAAGCCAAGTCTCTGATTAACACCTTTGTAAGGATGGTTTTTCACCTATTACTAAATTAAACTTGCTTCATTGGAAAGGCAGCAAGATGCATCCTCATTTCAATGTCTACTGAAATAATACAGGTTGACACCAGGAAACATTAACGCCACTGCATCCTTGCTGCTTTCTCATGTGGAAGTCTGTTTAATGTGAAAACAAGGTGATATCTAATTAGCACACAGGTAAGGAATTAAGAAAATCTTTATTTAAGGGTGAAGATGTTTCTCACAAAATCGTTGCCCCAATGCATCATTGAAATTCAAGCTGGAAAGATGATTTTAATATATCACTTGTACATTTTGTATTGCTCTTCTGGTGACAATGTAGTTTGTTTTTGTCAATTACCATTTTAATAATAGGGTAAAGAAATTTAAGTGGATTTTTGAAAGAAAACAATACTGTCAATATACTATTAAAACAAATTAAAATGGTAAAAGTTATTGTACTTTAAGTAAAAATAAAAGAGCCAAAATATCAATCCCAGTTTTGGATTACTTTAATTAACAAACAAAAAAATGCATATAGCAGAGGATAGTTTCAATCTGCCTACCTCTGGGTTATGGGCCCAGCATGCTTCCATTGCTGTACTCTGCTGCACATGTAAGTGCAAGAGATCCTGAAGCACTCACTCATCATGGGAAAGTACCAATGTGTTTCTTCGTTGGTTGATGGAAGAAACATCTTACAAAAACTCTCCAGATTATTGACTTTTTAAAGTTTTTCTAGGAAACGTTTTAGATGAATGCTTATTAGCCTTTGTCAGTATGAACTTTTGCAAAGTGTCTCTGTGGTGCAATCAGTTAGTATGTATGGCTATTAACCAAAAGGTTGGTGGTTTAATCCCACCCAGGGACCTAATTGACCTTGTTATCAGATTTTGGTGATCTTTAAGTAGACAAGTCAAATTTCATACCCCCTGTTATGGTGTAGGGTACCTGGCCTTCTCTGATGTAATCAGAGTTAGATTTGATTCAGTGATTTTATAAAAACATCTAGGAAGCACAATTTAGCAGTGGGTTGCAGAGAAAAAGAAATATGCTGGCAAAAAAATCAAATTGCGTGATTAAACAGCTCTTCATTTTCTGGCATTGTTTTTATGCTAACAAATTTGTTCTCTGAAAAGTGTCCACAAAGCCAAGTCTCTGATTAACACCTTTGTAGGGATGGTTTTTCACCTATTACTAAATTAAACTTGCTTCATTGGAAAGGCAGCAAGATGCATCCTCATTTCAATGTCTACTGAAATAATACAGGTTGACACCAGGAAACATTAACGCCACTGCATCCTTGCTGCTTTCTCATGTGGAAGTCTGTTTAATGTGAAAACAAGGTGATATCTAATTAGCACACAGGTAAGGAATTAAGAAAATCTTTATTTAAGGGTGAAGATGTTTCTCACAAAATCGTTGACCCAATGCATCATTGAAATTCAAGCTGGAAAGATGATTTTAATATATCACTTGTACATTTTGTATTGCTCTTCTGGTGACAATGTAGTTTGTTTTTGTCAATTACCATTTTAATAATAGGGTAAAGAAAATGAAGTGGATTTTTGAAAGAAAACAATACTGTCAATATACTATTAAAACAAATTAAAATGGTAAAAGTTATTGTACTTTAAGTAAAAATAAAAGAGACAAAATATCAATCCCAGTTTTGGATTACTTTAATTAACAAAAAAAAAATGCATATAGCAGAGGATAGTTTCAATCTGCCTACCTCTGGGTTATGGGCCCAGCATGCTTCCATTGCAGTACTCTGCTGCACATGTAAGTGCAAGAGATCCTGAAGCACTCACTCATCATGGGAAAGTACCAATGTGTTTCTTCGTTGGTTGATGGAAGAAACATCTTTCAAAAACTCTCCAGATTATTGACTTTTTAAAGTTTTTCTAGGAAACGTTTTAGATGAATGCTTATTAGCCTTTGTCAGTATGGACTTTTGCAAAGTGTCTCTGTGGCGCAATCAGTTAGTATGTATGGCTATTAACCAAAAGGTTGGTGGTTCAATCCCACCCAGGGACCTAATTGACCTTGTTATCAGATTTTGGTGATCTTTAAGTAGACAAGTCAAAATTTCAAACCTCCTGTTATGGTGTAGGGTACCTGGCCGTCTCTGATGTAATCAGAGTTAGATTTGATTCAGTGATTTTATAAAAACAGCTAGGAAGCACAATTTAGCAGTGGGTTGCAGAGAAAAAAAATATGCTGGCAGAAAAATCCAATTGAGTGATCAAACAGCTCTTTATTTTCTGGCTTTATTTTTATGCTAACAAATTTGTTCTCTGAAAAGTGTCCACAAAGCCAAGTCTCTGATTAACACCTTTGTAAGGATGGTTTTTCACCTATTACTAAATTAAACTTGCTTCATTGGAAAGGCAGCAAGATGCATCCTCATTTCAATGTCTACTGAAATAATACAGGTTGACACCAGGAAACATTAACGCCACTGCATCCTTGCTGCTTTCTCATGTGGAAGTCTGTTTAATGTGAAAACAAGGTGATATCTATTTAGCACACAGGTAAGGAATTAAGAAAATCTTTATTTAAGGGTGAAGATGTTTCTCACAAAATCGTTGCCCCAATGCATCATTGAAATTCAAGCTGGAAAGATGATTTTAATATATCACTTGTACATTTTGTATTGCTCTTCTGGTGACAATGTAGTTTGTTTTTGTCAATTACCATTTTAATAATAGGGTAAAGAAAATTAAGTGGATTTTTGAAAGAAAACAATACTGTCAATATACTATTAAAACAAATTAAAATGGTAAAAGTTATTGTACTTTAAGTAAAAATAAAAGAGCCAAAATATCAATCCCAGTTTTGGATTACTTTAATTAACAAACAAAAAAATGCATATAGCAGAGGATAGTTTCAATCTGCCTACCTCTGGGTTATGGGCCCAGCATGCTTCCATTGCTGTACTCTGCTGCACATGTAAGTGCAAGAGATCCTGAAGCACTCACTCATCATGGGAAAGTACCAATGTGTTTCTTCGTTGGTTGATAGAAGAAACATCTTACAAAAACTCTCCAGATTATTGATTTTTTAAGTTTTTCTAGGAAACGTTTTAGATGAATGCTTATTAGCCTTTGTCAGTATGAACTTTTGCAAAGTGTCTCTGTGGCGCAATCAGTTAGTATGTACGGCTATTAACCAAAAGGTTGGTGGTTCAATCCCACCCAGGGACCAAATTGACCTTGTTATCAGATTTTGGTGATCTTTAAGTAGACAAGTCAAATTTCATACCCCCTGTTATGGTGTAGGGTACCTGGCCTTCTCTGATGTAATTAGATTTGATTCAGTGATTTTATAAAAACATCTAGGAAGCACAATTTAGCAGTGGGTTGCAGAGAAAAAGAAATATGCTGGCAAAAAAATCAAATTGCGTGATTAAACAGCTCTTCATTTTCTGGCTTTATTTTTATGCTAACAAATTTGTTCTCTGAAAAGTGTCCACAAAGCCAAGTCTCTGATTAACACCTTTGTAGGGATGGTTTTTCACCTATTACTAAATTAAACTTGCTTCATTGGAAAGGCAGCAAGATGCATCCTCTTTTCAATGTCTACTGAAATAATACAGGTTGACACCAGGAAACATTAACGCCACTGCATCCTTGCTGCTTTCTCATGTGGAAGTCTGTTTAATGT
Source organism: Pseudophryne corroboree (assembly GCF_028390025.1). NCBI lineage: Eukaryota > Metazoa > Chordata > Amphibia > Anura > Myobatrachidae > Pseudophryne > Pseudophryne corroboree. The sequence continues at coordinate 1,837 of NW_026968169.1, read as the reverse complement.
GAAAACAAGGTGATATCTAATTAGCACACAGGTAAGGAATTAAGAAAATCTTTATTTAAGGGTGAAGATGTTTCTCACAAAATTGTTGCCCCAATGCATCATTGAAATTCAAGCTGGAAAGATGATTTTAATATATCACTTGTACATTTTGTATTGCTCTTCTGGTGACAATGTAGTTTTTTTTGTGAATTACCATTTTAATAATAGGGTAAAGAAAATTAAGTGGATTTTTGAAAGAAAACTATACTGTCAATATACTATTAAAACAAATTAAAATGGTAAAAGTTATTGTACTTGAAGTAAAAATAAAAGAGCAAAAATATCAATTCCAGTTTTGATTACTTAAATTAACAAAAAAAATGCATATAGCAAAGGATAGTTTCAATCTGCCTACCTCTGGGTTAAGGGTCCAGCATGCTTCCATTGCAGTACTCTGCTGCACATGTAAGTGCAAGAGATCCTGAAGCACTCACTCATCATGGGAAAATACCAATGTGTTTATTCATTGGTTGATGGAAGAAACATCTTACAAAAACTCTCCAGATTATTGATTTTTTAATGTTTTTCTAGGAAACGTTCTAGATGTATGCTTATTAGCCTTTGTCAGTATGTACTGTTTGCAAAGTGTCTCGGTGGCGCAATCGGTTAGTGTGTTCAGCTATTAACCAAAAGTTTGGTGGTTCAATCCCACCCAGGGACGTAATTGACCTTGTGATCAGATTTTGGTGATCTTTAAGTAGACAAGTCAAAATTTCAAACCCCCTCTTATTGTGTAGGGTACCTGGCCTTCTCTGATGTAATCAGAGTTAGATTTGATTCAGTGATTTAAAAAAAAACAGCTAGGAAGCACAATTTAGCAGTGGGTTGCAGAGAAAAAAAATATGCTGGCAGAAAAATCCAATTGAGTGATTAAACAGTTCTTCATTTTCTGGCTTTATTTTTATGCTAACAAATTTGTTCTCTGAAAAGTGTCCACAAAGCCAAGTCTCTGATTAACACCTTTGTAAGGATGTTTTTTCACCTATTACTAAATTAAACTTGCTTCATTGGAAAGGCAGCAAGATGCATCCTCATTTCAATGTCTACTGAAATAATACAGGTTGACACCAGGAAACATTAACGCCACTGCATCCTTGCTGCTTTCTCATGTGGAAGTCTGTTTAATGTGAAAACAAGGTGATATCTAATTAGCACACAGGTAAGGAATTACGAAAATCTTTATTTAAGGGTGAAGATGTTTCTCACAAAATTGTTGCCCCAATGCATCATTGAAATTCAAGCTGGAAAGATGATTTTAATATATCACTTGTACATTTTGTATTGCTCTTCTGGTGACAATGTAGTTTTTTTGTCAATTACCATTTTAATAACAGGGTAAAGAAAATTAAGTGGATTTTTGAAAGAAAACTATACTGTCAATATACTATTAAAACAAATTAAAATGGTAAAAGTTATTGTACTTTAAGTAAAAATAAAAGAGCAAAAATATCAATCCCAGTTTTGATTACTTAAATTAACAAAAAAAATGCATATAGCAAAGGATAGTTTCAATCTGCCTACCTCTGGGTTATGGGTCCAGCATGCTTCCATTGCAGTACTCTGCTGCCCATGTAAGTGCAAGAGATCCTGAAGCACTCACTCATCATGGGAAAGTACCAATGTGTTTATTCGTTGGTTGATGGAAGAAACATCTTACAAAAACTCTCCAGATTATTGATTTTTTTATGTTTTTCTAGGAAACGTTCTAGATGTATGCTTATTAGCCTTTGTCAGTATGTACTTTTTGCAAAGTGTCTCTGTGGCGCAATCGGTTAGTGTGTTTGGCTATTAACCAAAA